>NW_028234421.1:36589665-36592165 GCF_977035675.1 Penaeus japonicus
AACCACAACAACCATCTATCACTCACCTCATTCACAACCACGACGCTTTACTGATGACTACGTGTGAGAACATTTTCCAGACAAGAAGGACTCAAGCAACACCGTGGTGGTATTTGTACAGTTCTGTTCTGAATATTTTACTTTGTTGATGGTTTATGCTACTCTTTCGATTCTTACCGACGTTCTCTACTTGAGAAATGTTGAGTCTTATAGCGTTTTCACATAAAGAAATGTAATGTTTTAACGAAAAAATGTTAGGTTGTGCCAAGATAAAAAAAAAGAAAGAAAAAAAGAAAAAAAAAAGAAAAAAAAAATCGGTCAGATAGGCATAATCAGAGATAAAACATGAAAAAATAGAAATCTCGCTGCCCTCCCAAATTCTTTCAGGGGAGGGGGAGGGGGTATCCTATCAATGGCAATGCAACATCTAAAAGGGCTATGGATCTGCCACAAATACAGTTCACGACTATATCTAAACTGGTTCTTGAGCCGTAGCCAACCCACACACATATTTTCATCACAATCTGCATATAACTTTCCGAACAATACTAGTAAACCAAACATTAAGGCAACCAATCAGTGAATCTGTAGACATGGACAAAAACAAACAAACAAACAAACAAACAAAAAACTGCCCAACAGATCTGCAAATAAGTAAGGGTTCTTGGAAGCACAGTCATCACTAGAGCATTAGTTCCAATCGAGAGGTAAAGTTTTAATGGCAGCTTGTTGTCTCTTTGTCATCACATGGAAAAATAAAAGTGAGTTTTGGTGCAATTTTATGGGTGGATTGGCCATGACCAAGGGAATTTTTTCTTCTAGATTTGGGTGATCAGTGTTTCGATTAGGAATGGAGTCGTAGGATTTTTTATTAATGGGAATTATTACAGAAAAGGAGTTTGTGGATCATAGGTATTTTGTTACGTTTTTTTTTCTTTCATATTTCTCTCTCTCTCTCTCTTCTCTCTGTCTCTCTTTCTCTCTCTCTCTCTTCTCTCTCTCTCTCTCTCTCTCTCTCTCTCTCTCTCTCTCTCTCTTCTCTCTGTCTCTCACACACACACCACTAATAAGGATTCTTAGTCAGTGGCAGAGGCTTGTGCTCTCTGAGTGATATTTTGTTTAGTTCATATCGTGTGAACAAAACACTTTTACTATATATAGAATTTCAACTTGGATTTGATAATACATAATTCAGAATTCAGAATGGGAATAAAGGAACAAATGTCATACAGTAATACAATATCTAACATTTTTGCCACTTTTATATCTTTAACTGAAAGAACTTGGCTTCCTCCTCTTGGTCTCCATTCATCCATTTTCGCGATTTTGCTTGTTTCTCTCTTGTTTTGAGGCTGTCACTATTTTAGCTTTCCACATTTTCTTTCTTTAATCTTATTCTCCGCTTGTCGTCTTTTTATCGTCCCTCCCTTCCCATCTCCCTCTTTATCTCTCTATGTCTTTCTCTCTTTCTCTTTCTTTCTCCCTCTCTCTCTCTCTTTCTTTCTCCCACTCTCACTCCCTCCCTCCCTTTCTCTCACCCACTCCCTCCCTCCCTCCCTCTCTCTCTCTCTCTCTCTCTCCCTCCCTCCCTCTCTCTCTCTCTCTCTCTCTCTCTCTCTCTCATTCTTTCATTTCTTCTGATCTTTTCCTCTCCCTCTACGTCACTGTATCTCTTCCCTTTGCCTCCCCTGCGTCGTTTTCTCACCTTTGTTCTGCCTCCACCTCTTCTTCCTTTTGTATTTTCCTTTCACCTTGTCTAACCCTTTACTTTTTCCCCCTTCTTTCACATCTCCCTTGATCATTTTTCGTCCTCTTTTCGTCCCCTCTCCCCTTCTTCCAGTACTGAACGTGTTCTATCCCTTTCCTCTCCTTTCCACTCTCATCCTACCCTTTTCACCCTATCCCACCGTCCTTCCCCATTCTTAGTCCCCGATCCCCCCCCCCCTCTTACTTCGAGCTCTTTCTCCACCCTACCCCCCTATTTACCCCCCCCCTCCTCCTCCGTCCCCTACCCTACGCTTTCCTTTTCCCATCTCTCCCATCTCTCCTTACCCTCCTCCCCCCTGCACCTCCCCCTCCGTCTTCCTACGCCCTCCCCCCTCTCCTCTCCCCCCTCTCCCAGGATCACCATCGGCGAGGACAATCGCGTGAGTGTTGTGGCGGCGGGACCTCGCACAGCAGCATCACTCAGCATCCTCCTCTTGGGACTCTCGTCTCAAATTCTTGCTGCTGATGCTGCGTCCTGGAGGATGCTCTTTTTAAAGATTATTTTTGGGTTCTAGATTTTTTTTTTTTTTGCTGATGTTTTTTTTTTATGTCATCCTCATTGTTATTGTTTGTTGATTTTTTTTATTTTATTTTTATTGTGTTGGTTTCTTTCCTCTTCGTTGAGGTTGTGTTTACTTCTGCCTTTTTTTTCTGTCTATTTCTTGTCCGTCTTTCTGCGGTATTCATTATCTTGTCGTATTTTCTCTCTCTCTCTTTTCCCATCCCCCCTCTC
>NW_028234421.1:36604665-36607165 GCF_977035675.1 Penaeus japonicus
AGAGGAACAAAATTCTATAAGCAGACGAGCTACCTGCAAACAACTGCCTCCGCGGAGAATATATATAGCTTGACAATATAGCTTGCCACATCAAGTAGAAATAGTTTTGAAAGACCTACTTATTATCAAGAAAATCTGCACGTCTTTTTGCGTATCTAAAAAGCGAAGACTTATTGAAGAGATATTCGCAGGCTAACAATCGGGCAGGTGAAGACGCCCGCTTGTGAAGTCCGCCACCAGAAAGGCACACCTGAGGCAGACAGAGAGGGCACGCTGGTGTTCGCCAGGACGACACGCTGGCGCCATTTTGTTTAACTGTTTAGTGTTTTATATAACTGCACTCTTGTGTCGGCCAACCCTTGCCAGCGGATTACATCCATGTCTTGTGAGCCGATGTTAGAAGGTATAGATATATATATCGGTTGTGTATATGCAATCGGAGTAAAACGCGAGCTTATTGTTTTATTTCTTTTTCCGATCTTTTATTCTTTATCCTTTATTTGATTCTCAACCAGTAAAAGTGCTGCCAAATAAAGTATGTGCACTTTGCAGAATAGAGAAGTTTATTTATAAAACGACCCAAACAACGTGTTGGAGTTCAAAAGGAGTGTTGATGGTAAAGTGAATTTATATATGCTATGAAATCTTTACTATAAATACTCTTATCTATAAAGGTATACTTACACATGCTGTACTCTGGCTCATACGTTATTACAGTCGTCCACACACACTTACACACATGCACAGGTGCTTGAAGACTAGATCCATTTAAAAAAAAAACTAGACCTGTGCTCGTGAAAAGATTGGGTTAAAGATGCAGAACGTAAGGATGATGATTCTTTCGGTTGTAATAATGTAAATATATTGAAAAGCCAATGTTAATATGATAGCCCAACTATTAGATTTCCTTTTGGCCATCTGTAGTTAGAGCGGACCACGTGCTATCACTACTAAGGTCGTTTTTCTTGATCCTGAGGCAACTAGATTACTCATGACAAGCTACTGAAACTGGATGAAACATCCCGTAGACTTTGCGGCTGTGGTGTTTAAATTTAATCTAATAGCGACAAAGCGATAACTGTGGAAAGAGGACCAATACAAAAGACACAGGAGATTGAGTTGCTTGATGAACAGACAACCATCACGGGAATGATGTGGAGAGAATATGTTTACCCAAAAATGAGAGTGGAAGGGAACCACGATTGAGGTCAATACTAGTATTTGAAAAATATGTTAGGAATAGCCATGATTAGTTGAAAACAGACTCCAGGGAGGATGACAAAGAACAGCTAAAAACAGAAAAATGAGTTCAAGCAACGCATGTATTGTGAAAAAAAAAAAAAAAAATAGCATGAGGCAGATTCAAATAAAAGATTGACAGTCACAAGTTAATACAGAATGTATGGAAAAGAAAATGAGAAATTAACAATATAACAAATGAATGTTAAAAGTAAACACTAAAGAGAAGAAAAATTCGTTATCAACAATATTCACTAGGAGATCTGCAGAAATAGGAAAGTAGTTGAAACTGGAATGAGCAATAACCTATGGACCTTGATGATACAGACAGACCATATCATTTATCAACGCCAACCAGATGAAGTAGATGATACAAAAAGACGGACCAGCACCTTGCAAAAAAAAAAAAAAAAAAAAAAAAAAAAAAAAAGATCTGGAATATGAAAAAGACATTAACACCAGACATCGTTAGGAAATTAGGAACAACACCTAAAAAGTTCCCGGATAGATTACATGACCTGGAAATTAAAATTGATATGCACTATGATAGACTTGCTAGAACCCTTAGAGAGGTTCTTGAAATTTTGAGATTTGAGGAACGTAAAGAAAATAAATTTCATTGGTATTAGAATGTGCGTAGTCGCCAATGATAGTAATAGCGATAATGATAATGATAATGATAAACATGATAATAACAATGGTAATGCTGATAATCATATCAACATACCACTACTATGGTCATTACTGGTGATGGTGGTGATAATAATAATAATGATAATAATGATAATGATAATGATGATAACAATAACACTGACAATGACAATAGTAACAACAATAGTGATAATGGTAATAACACTAACAATAATCATAG
This sequence comes from Penaeus japonicus, assembly GCF_977035675.1. NCBI lineage: Eukaryota > Metazoa > Arthropoda > Malacostraca > Decapoda > Penaeidae > Penaeus > Penaeus japonicus. The sequence goes on from NW_028234421.1 coordinate 36,606,776, forward strand.
TAATAATGATTATAATAAAAATATGATGATGATACTACTAATAATAATGATAAGGACAAATATTATCTTTATCATCATTTTCATGATTATGATAATGATAGTAACAATAATGATGATAATGATACTACTACTACTGCTAAGTGTAATAGTAATGATTATTATAATAACGATAATAGTAATAACGATAATGATGTTGAAAATGATAATGTTGAAAATTAGGATAATGGAAAGGACGATAATAGTAAAAACAATAATGTTAATGCTAACAATACCAACGGTATTGAGGAGCTAAGGTGATAACAATAATGATAATCATCATCATCATGATTGCTATAACAACAATGACCATTATTATACAACAATAATGGTATCAATGATAATCATTATAAT
>NW_028234421.1:36617165-36619665 GCF_977035675.1 Penaeus japonicus
ATGGTAGTTATTGTATCCCATTTCTGCAGAGATTGCAAAGGACACGCTTAATTTGATTTCGATTGACGTCGTTGTATCCAATTTCCTCTCTAAAGTCGCTTTCTACAATTAGGGTAAAAGTGAAGAAGGTAATAGAACACGAAAAGGGTCGGTACTAAACGTAATGAATATCAAACAGTTTAATCGCTTCTTGTTGAAAATACAGACATCGAGTTTGTGCTTTTCTTTGAAAATCATTCCATCACCGTCTTCCTCTTTTTTTTCTTTTTTTAAATCTATTTATCATTATTATCATTATCATTATTTATCATTATCTTTTTTTTTTTTTTTTTTTTTTTTTTACTTTTTGCAACTGGGTAGGGGAGAGGGAGGTGGTTAGGCTACTGTGTGATGTGCCTTTGATATATTATATTACGCAATGGCATACTTATGATACACGGTATTGTAAAAGCTGTGTCTGGCATACGAATTCTGAAGAGTATTGTGATGAGATATGTCTGTGTTGTTATTGTGCAATATAGGGTGGGTCATGATATATGGTACGTTGTGTTACATAACTAAGATAGTGAAAGCTCACTAAACCTTTACGTCCAATTGAACGTAAAGATAGTACAAGTCTTATACCTTCCTTACATTACGTTTCGTTCAGTATTTTATTCAACTCTACTACAAAAAGGACTGAAATTATTGTTCTTTTACTCAAAGGAATCACTAGATGATAATTGCAATATTAAACAAAGGCGAAAAACCACAAAAAACAACACTTGGTAAATAGAAATGAACTTGATCACGAGTTTTGTCATTGCTAAATATATTTGCATAATATATTTGTCACGATGTTGGATGGGTTACCCTATAACCGAAAATATAAGCGCCTGGGTGCACATATTGCAATTCAGAAAAGTCAAAACAACATATCATCACATTAACGGCAAAAGACAATGACATCTATTCACACAAGAATCACTAGTCACGATATCAAGATCAATAAATATTATCTTTCACCTCACAGTACAACGAGAACTGTGATTGCAAACGCAGCTGATCTGAGCCTACAAAGACAAGCCTCATCCTTCGCCTCCTTTCCCCCATCCCTCTCTGAAATAAAACTTTCTAAGACTATCTATAACTCACAAACAATGAGATTACAAGGTCTCGGGAGGAGGTCAGAATGCTCTCAAAAGGAACAAAAGCGTACTCGGTACATAGGTACTATAAACTGGAACTTTTAAATATTAAGAAGTTTGTTATGGAAGATAAATTTGATTGGACTTTAAGTTGAAAAAAAAAAAAAAAAAAAAATCACATGAAGTTTTTACTCCTGTTTCTCCACTTTCGAAAAAAAATATTATTTTGTGTCTTTAATCCTCACGCGTTTTTTTTATTCAAAAACACACATTAACCTGATTAGATGAAACAAAAGAAAAGAAAAAAGAAGGAGAACAAGAATATAGAGGGAAAGGAGAACGAAAGATGAGTAAAAAAAAAGCAAGAAAGAAAGCAAGAAAGAAAAAAAAGAAAAGAAAAAATCGACGACAGTTAAAAACAAATCCACGAGAACAGCATTCATTCTGGAAATTAAAATCACAAATAAGTCCCTCTCTTTTAATTCTGGAATGCCACACAAAGTCAAGATCGGTACATTCTAATTTAGAATATCAGAGAGCTAACCGGAATTGTATTCTTAGATCCAACATTTACTGTAATTGTGCATCAGACGCATCTAGACCAATATAATTAGAGGTTTGTATAACTTTATCTGCCGCATATCGATTTCCGATTAATTTCCTTAAAAGTTTTAGAAAATGGGAAAAGGAATAAAGAGAAAGAAGAGAAAGCGTTATTAATGCCGTAAGCAGGAAACAGAAATAGATAGATCGATGAACAGAATGAATAGAAAATAAGATAGATTGAGAGATAGAGGGAGAGACAGAGAGAGACAGACGGATAAAACGAGTCATTCAGATAATGTGGTCAGAGTTCCAAAGACAATCAGTAATGGCAGACGATCACGAATGTCTTGTGACCTGAGAAGACAGCGGAAACGACGTAAGGAGAAGAGGATGAGAGGAAGACAGAGAGAAGTAAAGAGAGAGAGAGAGAGAGAGAGAGAGAGAGAGAGAGAGAGAGAGAGAGAGAGAGAGAGAGAGAGAGAGAGAGCGAAAGAGAGTGAGTGAGAGAGAGAGAGAGAGATGGAGATATAAATGGATAGATAGATAGAGAGAGATACTAGTAAAGAAATACATTAAAATTCACCTCTCTCTCTCTCTCTCTCTCTCTCTCTCTCTCTCTCTCTCTCTCTCTCTCTCTCTCTCTCTCTCTCTCTCTCTCTCTCTCTCTCTCTCTATATATATATATATATATATATATATATATATATATATATGTATATATATAAAACTTTAAAAAAGGCTTATTTCTGGACAGCGGTTGAAAAATGGAAATCATATAAAAAGGGGGCAAAAGTTCTTAGAAATGCTTCTAAAACACCAGATTAAAA
>NW_028234421.1:36632165-36634665 GCF_977035675.1 Penaeus japonicus
TTTCCATTGAATATAAAGTCAGTGAGACATTCATCTTCGTCACCGATAACAATAAAATGTTGATGTGGGTCTGCCATTATTTTTTTCTATTCTTGGGACACTATAGACTTCAATTTGAATAATTCAGCCATTTCCTTTGAACCAGTTATCAATGCACCATTATTCTCAAGAGGGCCAATTTCTGTTTTCCTCTTTAACTTGTTTGCGTATGAGAACAAATATTTTGCATTCTGTTTTATAGATTCCACAGCTCTTTTTTTCTTCGGCTGCTTTTTGGTTACTTAAAGACAGTTTTAATTTATCTTCTTATAGCCTTATCTCTGCTTTGATCCTTTCTCTCTTGACATGATCTGTTTTTTTTCAGTCTGTTAACCTTATTTTCTTGTTTCTTAACATGATCCTTCGATCTCTTGGCATATTCTTGTTTCTGTTGTTTACAGACATCTTTATATGCATTATAAAGCTTCTTTAGTATATCATTTGGTGTTGAGAGGACCTCAATATTTTTCAGTGACTCTTCTAGTGTTGCATTTTTTTCCCAATCTATTTGATTGTGGCTGAAGTTTAAAGATTGAGACTCTTTTCTGCTTCGACTATCTGTTTTCACTATTTTTCTGATTTTTTAACTTATTTATTGTGATTTTAATCATGTTGTGGTCTGATTGAGCTGTATAAGTTGATGGTATGTTTTGTACATCTTCCCCTTTACTAATAAAAGCAAGGTCCAGTATATTTTCCTCCCTTGTTGGAATTTTGATGATTTGTTTAAGGTAAAAATTTAATTCCAAATCTAAAAGCATTCTCGCTTGTTTTTCAACTTTAGTGGCATTTGCTCCTACTTTTATATTCTTTGTTTTCCAGCCGATATAGGGGAAATTAAAATCGCCAAGTATCATAATAGCTTCAGTTTCCCTTGTAATTACTAATAATGCCTAGTGATTCATTGAAAGATGTTTCTGTTGTTCCAGGAGGTCCGTATGAAATAATATATAGCTATTTTGTATCTCTTGTCAATAACCCTAGTATTTCTACTGTATTATTAGAGTATTCTATTACAATATCTATTCTAGTTGCTAATTCTTTCCGGATATAAAGAGCTACTCCTCCTCTGCTTCTCTTATTTCTATCTTTCCTTATGAGATCATAGTTATTGATTTTAATTTCTTCATTTTTCATGTCTTTATTCAGATGTATTTCTGTAAGGGCTATCATTGAATAATTATTGCTCTTTGCCATGTCCTCTAGATATGTTTGTTTTGTCTGGTTACCTTTTGGATATGATCCCTGTATATTTAGCAATGAGTCTCAAACAAATTGTTTCTTTGCGTGTCTACATTACCTATTGTTCTAGATCGTTGATGTCGTTTACTCCATTTTGGGGGAAGCTGAACCTTCCCCCGGTGTAGCGGTGGGCGTTTCATCACCTGCCTTTGTTCGAATGTGTATGCTTCGCAGGACTGAATGTCCTTGTCTATTGCTGGTGATATACCAGGGTTTTCCTGCTTCGTCTTTTTCTATGGTTTCTCTTAGTTTATTTATCAGTCTTTTGACTTTGCCTTTTTTCATAGCTCAAGTCCGGTGATATCCATGCTTCTTTGTATTCTTTCCAATCAGTTTCCATTTGTTTTTCATTTTCTTATTTGACCTTAATTAAGCTTAGTCTAAAAGCCTCATTTAAATATTTGCCTCCTTTAAAAGCACTCTTAACTTTGATAATTTCATTGAGCTTCAATTTTGTTATGATATCAATAATCAATTTCATATAATTTGTTTTCCTGATTTCAGGATCATTTTCTTCTTTTTCTTCTAAATTTTATATAAAGAGCCTGTTTACTTTGAATGTATCTTCATATTTCTTCTCTAAATTTTCTTTTGTAGGTTGTTGTGGTTCCAGTCAGCCTCATCATGTTTTTTTTTGTTTGTTCAGTGTCTGAAATATCATTGTCTGGAATATTTATGACCTGTTTATCTGATTTTTGCTTTACTATTTCAGAAAACAGTTTTTTTTTCTTCTTCCTGATTTAGTTTAATTGGCTGACCAGTTGCATTCTCTTGTTCCTTCTTTGCCTTTGCTTTTACATTTTTAGTGTCTCGTTCAGCCTTTTCTGTTTCCAATTCAGCAGCCTGATGTGCCTTTTTTTCTTTAGGTTTTTCTTTTTGCTCTTGTTTAAATTCATATATTTCATCTTTCAATATTTGTATCTCCCTCAAGTATTGAATCTTGAAGTCCTTTAATTATTCATACATTTTCTTAATTATGTTTTCTAATGGACATGCCCCCTCACACTTTTTGGGTGTGTTTTTTTTTCCACAGAAATGGCTCATTTCCTCTTTTTCCAGTTTGTCTGATACGACTGCACTACTTTCCTGTACGTTTTCTGCCATTGTGTCCCTATCTTTCACAATTCTAATTAGTTCTTAAAAAAAAAAAAAAAAAAAAAAAAAAAAGGCTTCTGATATATCATCACATCTTTCAGTTTTTTTTTCCAGTTCTGTTTCA
>NW_028234421.1:36669665-36672165 GCF_977035675.1 Penaeus japonicus
ACAAAGGGCTTGTTTCCGCCATATTTACCCCCCGAAGGAAAAATCTGACAGCTACGTAGTGTTTAGAAAAAATAGTTATTTTGAATCATAACACTTATTTCCTCCTATACTTGTTTTGCAGGTAAATGTAGATCTCTTGTAAATATGGCTCTTAAAAGCAAGCAAGAAGACTAAGTTCAATCCTCTTTCGGCAGAAAACAAAGGCAAAGATGTTCACTATTTCTTTATGTTTTTGGTTGATTTATCATTACGCATTATTCTTGGATGGGGAGGCTACTCTGATCTGATATATTTTACACACACACACACGAAGAGGGGGGGAGAGGGGTGGGGAGGGGGGGAGAGGAGGGGAGGTGTGGAAGGGGAGAGGAGGGGATGGGGGGGGGGGGGGGGGAGAAGGGGGGGAGAGGAAGAGGGGTGGAGAGAGGAGGGGAGGCGGGGAAAGGAAGGGAGGGGGGGAGGGGAGAGGAGGGGAGGGGAGGGGAGGGGAGGAGGGAGGGGAGGGGATGGGAAGGAGAGGGAAGGGAAGAGAGACGGGGAGAGGAGGGGAGTTATTATTATTACTACTGATATTATCATAATCCTCATCGCCTTTACTATTATTACTATTATTATCATCTTCATCATCATTATCATAATTATTTCCATCCTTGTCATTATCATCATAATCATATTTTCATACTTATCATTAACGAACATTCTTATTGTTATCATTATCATCATCATCCTTAGCATTGTAGTTATCATCATTATCATTTCTATTCTTATGATTAATGCCACTGCTGTTATCACTATCGTAATTGTTAATACTATGATTATCCTTATTGATATTACCGTTGATATTACGACCATGATTGTCATTATTATTTTATGACTATTATTATTGCTGTTGTTATTACCGGTGTTATAATCATTATCATTATTATTAATTCTGTGATCATCATCACTGTTATCATTATCATCATTATTATTTTGTAATTATCGTTGTTACTCATATAATCATGATAATATTACCTTTACCATCATTATCATGATCATCATCGATATTATTATGATCATTATCATTATTGCGATCATTATTATCATCATCATCATCCTCATTGCCATTACCATTATCAAAATCAATATGATATAGTCATCATCATCATTATCATAATCGTTCTTCTTAATATTATTGTTAATAATACTATCATTATCATCATTATCATGCATTACCATGCAAATATGCACTAAATACATATACAAGCGCAAGTAAAGTCGCATACACACTTATACAAAGTAGTTATTTGAACTAAAATAATAAAACTGAGAGTACCTCATCTATTACTTAAAAAGGAAATATGTTTCTTTTCGTATTTAACGGAAGGTGAAGCCACAAAGCCAACAGTTACAGCGTCCAATCACAGCTTCGGAAACAAATGGTTAATTCGGCCAATCAGGAAAGGGCGTAAAACCGCTGCGTTATCCAATCTAGTCGAATCTTCCTAACACGTCCCTGAGGTGAGTGCGGGAAACACACACACACACACACACACACGCATACGCACACACACAAACACACACACACACACACACACACACACACACACACACACACACAAACACACACACACACACACAAACACACACACACACAAACACACACACACACACAAACACACACACAAACACACACACGCACACACACACACGTACATACATAACAACATTATGATATAATGTTGTACTGTCAACAGCCGGGAGTGATACTCATAATGAAATTGCACTTTAATACTTTGAACTGAATATTCAGCAAGTGACAAAGCGAAAAAAATATATACTCACACCATCAAAGAACTTTACATACGATGTCACATATTCAACATAGAGTATATATATCCAAAATATATTCTAGAACGACTCATCACAAAGGGCTTGTTTCCGCCATATTTACCCCCCGAAGGAAAAATCTGACAGCTACGTAGTGTTTAGAAAAAATAGTTATTTTGAATCATAACACTTATTTCCTCCTATACTTGTTTTGCAGGTAAATGTAGATCTCTTGTAAATATGGCTCTTAAAAGCAAGCAAGAAGACTAAGTTCAATCCTCTTTCGGCAGAAAACAAAGGCAAAGATGTTCACTATTTCTTTATGTTTTTGGTTGATTTATCATTACGCATTATTCTTGGATGGGGAGGCTACTCTGATCTGATATATTTTACACACACACACACGAAGAGGGGGGGAGAGGGGTGGGGAGGGGGGGAGAGGAGGGGAGGTGTGGAAGGGGAGAGGAGGGGATGGGGGGGGGAGGGGAGAGAAGGTGGGGAGAGGAAGAGGGATGGAGAGAGGAGGGGAGGCGGGGAAAGGAAGGGAGGCGGGGAGAGGAGGGGAGGGGAGGGGAGGGGAGGGGAGGCGGGGAGGGGAGGGGAAGGGAGGAGGGGAAGGGAAGAGAGACGGGGAGAGGAGGGGAGTTATTATTATTACTACTGATATTATCATAATCCTCATCGCCTTTAC
>NW_028234421.1:36704665-36707165 GCF_977035675.1 Penaeus japonicus
GAGATCAGGGTGGAGATATGCTCACTTCTTCCTATAAGTAAGAAATGCACCAACTACGACGATTCTGAAGTGAAATTAAACACGTTCTGTGTATGATTTCTTTGTATTTGTCAAACTAACATTATCATATGAGACATCATGACGCATTGCGAATAATCATGCACCTCCATAAAGGATAACTCATCTTACACATTTTACCTCCAGTGGAATAAGACACTTTTAACACATGACCTTCAGGAGGTATTTTCCCTTGCATTGATTTCACAACGATACAAAGGCCAGGGAACTACCAAAGCATCCAATATTCAAGTACATCGTACAACCAGACAACTTTTTAACCGGCACACACACGCACACATACATACACACACACACCCTAGTCTGATTGAAAACGTCACGATTTAGCCTGTTGTTCCTTTTAGCCAATCATACTTTTATTTATGCTTATACACATACATACATACATACAAACATGTGTATATATATATGCATATATATATATATATATATATATATATATATATATATATGTATACATATATATATATATATATACATACATATATATATATATATATATATATATAATATATATATATATATATATATATATTATATATATATATATATATATCTATATACACTCGTGTGTGTGGGTGTGTGTGTGTGTGTGTGTGTATGTATATATATATATATATACATATATATATATATATATATATTTAATATATATCTATATATATATATCTATATATATATATATATATATATATATATATACATATATATATATATATATGTATATATACATATATATATATATATATATAATATATATATATATATATATATATATATATATATATATATATATTTCAAAACATTTTTGTCTCTTATTAGATTTCTTTCTGTCTCTCTGCCCTTCTCTCTGCCCCCTTCCGCTATACTTTTACCATTGTTTTTCCAGTTTGAAACAGTTTTATACCTTCATCAAATGCAATTCGAGCTAGTGTGAAGAATTTCGAAAAGAAACATTTGAACGTGACAAGCCAATATTTCGAAATCCTCATTCACCATAATCTAATTATCTTGATATTCTTATTTATACCAAAAAATCTTACATAGTTCTCGCACATAATCCAAAATGTATAACCAGATTACTCACTGCAGGAGAATTTTTCAACATTAGTCCACGCGTCCTTCAATAATTCCTATTGCATTTCCTAATCCAGCTATTTCATTTACCTTCACCCTTTCACAAGGCGTTCTTTCGTCTTGCTTTTTTATTAATTAATATTGCATAGCTTGCAATATGACCAGTCTTAAGCAATGCGAGGAATGTCGTTTCCTTGCCACCGCCACTTCTCGCCTCCTACTCATTGTTCTTATATTTATAGTGCCTTTGACTTACTTCTTGTTCTTCTTATGGTGTTGGTGGTCTCTCGTATTTTCTCGTATTTTCTCGTATTTTTTGAGATATTTAATTAAAAGGCATATAAGTTTAACGAGCTCATGTCTGTCTCTTTTCCTCCGTTTCCTTTTCGTTTTCACATTCCTGTCGTTTCCCTCTTTTCCTCCTCGTTTGCCCTCCTTCTTTATCTTTTTCTTCTTCTCTTTTCACTCGACTCGCTTTCTCCCTCTCCTCCATCTCGTTTGTTCTCCTTCTTTTTTTCCCTTTTTTTGTCTTCCTTCTGTTTCCCCCTTTCTCCTCTTAATCGCCTCCTCTTCTTCTTTTCGTCCTACATTTCTCTCGCATTTACTCCTCCTCCTCCTTCTTCTTTTCTTTCTCCTCTATCTCGTTTTCTCCTTCTCCTTTCACTTTCTCATTCTCTCTTTTTTTTGCCTTCCCCTCTTTCTCTTTTCTTCTCCTCCTTTCCTTTTTCTCTTGCTCCCCTTCCTCTTTTTTCTCTTTCTAACCTTTCTCCTTTTCTCCTCCACCTCTCTCCCCCCCCCCTCCTTCTCCGTTTCTTTTCTCCTTCTTGACCCCCTAATCTTCTCTCTCTTTACCTTCCTCCTATTTCCTCTCCTTCTCGCTCTCCTTCTCCTCCTCTTCCTCTATCTTCTCTTTGCTTCCCTCGTCCTTCATACAGTCTATCTTTCTATAGCGAATAAAAATGGCATTCACGCTGCCAATGTATATGGACAAATGCATACAAAGTTAGATTACATTACCTTCAGCCTTCAACCCTCGGTGAAGGGAATACAGTGCACTATCACTACATTTTTTTGAGCATTACTTATTCATTTATTGATCAAAGGAAAGGAGGAGACAGACATGAATTTAGGATCCAGGACAAGACTGGTGCGACATCAGTGCAGGTTTAATTGGAAAAACAACTGACCTCTCTTGTAACTGGAATCCGTCGCTCGTTAGATTGATATTCCCTTTAAGTATCTGAACCGCATCGTTAACTCTTTTGCAAGCCAGATAGTACTCTATATACACACACACACACAGTTATATATATATATATATATATATATATATATATATATATAT
>NW_028234421.1:36722165-36727165 GCF_977035675.1 Penaeus japonicus
GAGAGGCGAAGTACGAAGTCCCCAAGAGAACACACCTAAGGCAACCTCAAAATATGACAGCCCAGCGCGACCTACATTTTCGTCTGGTCTGAAATAAATGGTCAGTATTTACCTCTTTCCCGAGGTGACAGGCGGCAGGGAGTGCACGCCGATTGCTGTTCCTTATTCAAAGAGGCGTGAGAACATATTTTCACAACTATACTTTATTCCCGCTGGCATGAATCAACTTAAAAAACAGCACTAGCAATTTTCTGAAGTGTATTCAAAGTAATAGCACATGTCTGTTAATTGTGCTATTGAAGGATATATGACTGCGCTGTTGTTTCCTTAAATAAAATATTCGTGAAAGATAAGTTGGGGATATGTTTCAAGAAACTAATGTAATGAACACTAAAGATTTGTGTTAAGAACTAGACACTCACATACATTGTCCTTATATATATTTATATACATACATACATACACACACACACACACACACACACACACACACACACACACACACACACACACACACACACATATATATATATATATATATATATATATATATATATATATATTTATATATATATATACACGCATATATATTTATGTCCTTATATATATTTATATACATTGTCCTCACATGCATTGTACATTTAGAGCTAATTCCATAAGGGCAAAACACCAAACAGAATCACAACTGAAATCACAAGTTTTACAGAAGTTATTTTAGTCGTGGGTAATGAACGTTGCTGTAAAATATCTGAAAACAATGATCTGAAATTAGATTCACTAGAAAACATGACAAACATCATCACATGATTTTAAATTTTAGAATGATCATCCTCACGGATACAGAACAGGTAATTTGTAACACTTCAAATAACATTTTTTCATTATTTCACAATGCTTGTCAGTGACAGTCAGTTTAAGCTGATCTGCACACAATGTAACGGTGATATGCCAAATATGCCATTGCAGTTGTTAGTTATTGTTAGTTGTTATAAATACCAAAGCTAAGAATTCTGTTACAATTCTTATAGAGATATTCAAATAAACATAAATGTTCAGATATATGCATCCCAAACAGTTTGATATCTACAGTGAGTTATTTGCACATTACACACTCAAATATATTACTGATTTAATAGTTTGAATATTCATTACAAATAACTAATGATATCACACATGTTGATTTTCAGTCATCGTATTCATTACAAATAACTAATGATATCACACATGTTGATTTTCAGTCATCGACAGGATAGTAATGCGAAATTGTCATATATATGTATAAACCATAAGATATTCATTCTACAGATTGAAGAAAGAGAAAGAGATAGATAGATAGATAGATAGATAGATAGATAGAGAGAGAGAGAGAGAGAGAGAGAGAGAGAGAGAGAGAGAGAAAATAAAAAAAGATTACCACACATGTTATGAGTAATGCTTATTTCATAAAGCCACACATATTCTTACATTATATACACACATGGACAGTATCTACATTACTATTGCATTTTGTAAGTTTCGCCCATGTTCCCAAACACAACACAAACAAACTACTTAAAAGACATAAACAGCCAGCGCAAGACCACACAAATCTCACCCCGAGAGAATCGCCATGCAAAATAACATCAACATATTGTCTGCATGTTTCAGGGGAGAATCCACTTTCTAAATGAGAACCGCACACCAAAATAACGAGAAAAGAACATTAAAAAACACAATCTCATCATATTCCACCACAACAAGAAATCCCTTGACGCCCAACATTTGAAAGGCGAGTCTTGACATCCTCCCCCTCCCCTCCCCTCTCTCCCCTCGCCCCTCCCCCCTGCATCGCCACCAGCTGGAGAGGCACTTGGGAGGTGCTAACACTCGTAAGCTTTTAGCACGAGAGTGCAGCGTTACCCAGTGAGTGGACACAGGCCTGAGCAGTAAGCCGCTCGGAGCTGGCGTGCGTGACCAAACAAGAAGATCGCGGAAAGAGAGAGATTTTGGCGCGACCCTCGCTGGATTTTGTCGCCATGGCGCTGGACGCTGGCCTCGCGATGCGCTTTTTTTTTTTTTTTTTTTTTTTTAGGTGGGGTTGGGGGGGGGCTCTTATTTTTTTACATGGGAGAATTTGCATTCCTTTTCGCGTTGACCTTGGAATTACTTTTTGTGTTCAAATGTAATATTAAGAATAGGTATAATGATAATAATAATACGTACAGTGCAGCTATAGTACTGATGTAAATTATTTTGATATATTAAATGACCAAATAATCAAGTAATGCTGATAAAGATAACGGTTTTCTATTTATAATTATGATTAGACATTTTCATGTATACGAATATATATATGCGTATATATATATGTATGCATGCCTATTCTCAGATATATTCCTCTTTCACTCTCACACAGAATCATATTTCCTTTGCCACAAGTACGCCATCCGGCCAATGTAATAAAACAATATGAATGAAAAAATAATGAAATACTGCACCGCAGTTTGTCACACCACTGCTTAGATTAAGGTTTCCATTAAGTTTAACAGTGTTAATAGATACATCGATCACGCAATGACGATCCCCTCTTTTCAAATCAAAGATCGTGCTAATTCCCAATCCCTTTCCTCCCTCCGCATTAAAAGACTTCCTCGGCGTAAGATCCCGGACCAACTCGCCGATCAAAGAGTAACTAGCGAAGTCCTTGTCGGGATTCTAATGGGTTGACGAGGAAGTTCCCGTAGCGCGCCGGGCCAACACTTAGGCGTGCTTGGGCGTGCTTGGGCGTGCTTGGGCGTGCTTCTCCAGAGCCCAGGACAGGCGCTTGTCCCATTGCCAAAGACCACGAGTTATGCCGGGCCAACACTTATGCGTGCTTGGGCGTGCTTGGGCGTGCTTCTCCAGAGCCCAGGACAGGCGCTTATCCCATTGCCAAAGAGCGAACTCACGAACTACTCGGGGTTCCTAGCTAATCAAAGGTTTAGCGATAGAGGGAGACTCATTTCGAACTCTATCAAGAAGCCTGGAAACTCTGGACAAACAGTGATATATTCCTTGGAACATTTGCCTGTGTTCCGCGTTTATGCCTAAGACGAGGCTTGGGCGGTTAAGAGGTTTTGTTTTTATGTATTTGAGTATTAGGTACTTAGGTATTTGGTGTATATTCTTATCATACCTACAGTTGGCAGGCATATCAATCAATCAATCGTGTGGTATGAAGATATCAATCGTGTGGTATGAAGATATCAATCGTGTGGTATTTTCCTTCTATTGTGTTTGAATATTCAAGAAAATGACCGAATCACGGTACTCATCGTGGATTATAGAAGACTTTCATATTCTGTATATTCCCCAAAAGGGCTGAAAACCAGTTGATGTCACAACTTTTTCCTGAGGACAGTTATATACGGCCCTTCCGCGATTCAGAATTTTTTTTTAGACACTATTCAGAGGTCTTCACCGCTGATGCTTTGGTCCGTCTCCTTTAAAGATGTCTTTTACTTTGTTTTCTTTTCTTTCCTGACCCTTTTATGTAATTAAAATTCAATAGTTTTTTTTTGTAAAACATCTATCCAATCAAATCATTTTTACCATACTGTCCATCAGGTGCTTTTGTCCGTGGTGAAAAATGGAAACCATGCTATACAATCACCAACGTAATTAGATACCATTAGAATATTAAGTGATCCATTTTTTTTTAATTAACGAACCGATTTCACAAGTATCTTTACGTAATGATGTCGCCATTGACATGTCTCACTGACACAAGGATTTTTGTTTGATTTTTTTTTTTCATTACTATTCCCCGTTACAGCACCAGGAGGCCGTGGAGCTATTTCTTCTACATCTTTCAACTTATATTTAGGGAGAAGGTCTACCTCTTTTCATTGCGTTTGAATTATTTTTTTCGTTTCGTCTATTGATCTATTGATTATCACGCACAACTCTATATCTCACTTGCTCTGTCGTCATTATTTCCCTTTGTTAAGGATCACAAACTAGTGCCGGTACTGATGATAGTAATAACGCTTATAATAATGATGATATTAATAATACTGATATTGAAGCTTGTGATGATGATAATAACTTTGATAATGATAATAATAACAACAATAATAATATCATAATCATGATCATAATGATAATGATAATCATGTTCATGATCAAATTCATCATCATCAATAATAACAATGATAATGATAATGATGATAATAATGGTAATGAGAGTAATAATACTAATAATGTTGATAGTGATAATCACAAAAAAACACGAATTTTTAAATAACTGTTATTCTTAAAGCTCGACGCGGTGCCAAGTATAAAGTAAACAGAAGCGAAATCGCATTCATTTTACAATTTCGAGATTCCTACTCGGAAAGGAAATGGGATAAAACCAAAATTATGTTCCTGCTAACTCATGCACCCAAAACACGACGTCACGAAGCTCTCTCGCCCTTCTCTCAGCCATACAGTTGAAGGTCCCTTTACTCTTAACACACTCAAAACGAATCTTCACCATCATCCTCGGCCCTCAGGTCATGTTTGCAAGTCCGGCTCCCACGCTCTCTTCCCCCTCGCAGCACAGGTCACGGTCATCCCTTCCCTCACACCTATGTATAAATACCTCGAACGGTCCCGCCACATGCCAGTGTTGCTCGAGCTCTGGTCTCGTGCGGAGGTGGAGCAGGACGCATAACGCTCGCATTCTGAAACGCCCGCTCCCATGTGTTGATCTCTTTGGTCTAACGGCGCACCACGAGTTATGCCGAGAATGCTGGAGAAAGACAGGACATGAGAGTCTTCCTGTCAATCTTGATGAGAAGATCGAGAAAGCACAAAGCCAATGAATGGTCTCTGGTGAAAATATGATTTCTTATCAAAAGAGGGTCTTGAGAACATTTGAACTGTCAGGATGTGATCACGTGGAAGTATGATGACGCTGTGTTCTGGTTGTTGTTTTAAAGTCACTGGGCTGACGAGATCTCATTAATTAACCATCCCATTCATTCTTCAGACGTCGA
>NW_028234421.1:36737165-36739665 GCF_977035675.1 Penaeus japonicus
GAAAATATTCTCTGAACATTGCCCCTTATTCGATGGACCGCCTCGTCTGTTTAGTTACCTCCAGGATATCCAAAGTTACAGTTCCCTTAAATAATTGTACTCTCAACGTGTTTTTTTGTTTTTTTTTTCCTCGGCAGAGCTCCCTCTTCCCTATCTTTCTCTAATCTATTTTTTCTATGTACTCTTTCGTATTCCTTGTTTCCATCACGTGAAAACAAAGGGATGGAAAGAAGACAAAATAAGCGCGCTGTTTATGAATCGAAGTTACATCTATATGCTATATACTTTTTTTCTTCATCTGAAAATAAATAGAAATGAATGTTAAGTCACGGTTCTCTCCAAAAACAAAGAATACAAAAACGAAAAGGTTGTTTGGGGGGGAGGGGCGGTTCATCGAAGTCTTCTTGTTTCTGTAATTCGAGTTAATGATTAATTGCTTGATTACGTTGATCATTTTGAAACTCAGCTCGGGCTTGGCGCTTTGTTCGACGTAGAATTATTATCTAGACGCGCAGTGTTCGTAAAAAGACCACAGGGAAGGGGAAACTTATCTCTTCCCAGTAAATATTAGTTTAATTGTTTAACACTTCTGCTATACTTCTACTATAACAACTATTATCATGATTATTATCATTATCATTATTATCCTTATTATTATCAATAGCATCATCATCATCCTCATCACCATCATAATCATCATCATCATCTTCATCATCATCATCATCATCATCATCTTCATCCTCATCCTCATCATCATTACCACCACCACCACCACCGCCATCATAAATATTAATAAATGAAACATTTAAACCTAATGACGAACCGTTCAAGTCATGATCATAATTCAGTCCGGTTATCGCCAACCGTGACCCGGTGACATAGCTCTGACATCCTGCTATCCCTAAGCAATAACTTTACCAAAAAAAAAAAAAAAAAAAAAAAAAATCTGTACTTCCATTCGATGTTTGTGCCCGTGATAATATTTCCTAAAGAATGAAACATTCGATATTTGAGTCCGTAATACTATCTTTCAAAGAAGGGAAACCTCTTTAAATCAGACCAGTATTGGCGGGACAATGCCATCTGACAACACAATAGCACTTCCGGCATAGACTCAGACACAAGAGCAATGCATTGGCAGGGATTATGTCACTGAGCTGACATGGAATTACATTTATACCCACAGAGGAAAAAACAATACAGTTGAGTACTTAAGGACATGAGGAAGATATGCATGACCCATGGTTCTTGGTCGTAAGTGTAGGAGTGTTTACGCCAAAGGTCATGAACAGATGGACAAAGAGTGATGAAAACTCGTGTTACCGTTTTAGAAACTGTGGTACGAGTGCCTGTCTATTGAATAGATACTCAAATACATCTGGGGTTGGCGATATCAAAAGAAAAGCAAAATGCTAACATAATAACATATCAACTCATAACACTGACGTGGATACAGTCTTGCATGATGGGTCTGATAACAACTGAAAACTAATTAGGACGAAAAGTAAGTTATGAGTTGAAGTTCATTATAAATTCTTCATAGTTACTATGAAATAACAATTTTAAAATCATTTTCGAGCCAATATCATTTTGCAATCATTCAGCTGAATTTCATCTCGAATACTGATCTCCCGATAGCAATACCTATTCAGTCTATTTGATTTGTGGAGCTTAGCGTGGGAAATCAGTCTCAGTACTGTAGCACAAGTTGAAGATTCTCATGTATAATATTGGGTATTATGTATAATATTGTCAGATTTCACAGTCGGCTTTCATTCACATATCCCCCCCCCCTTTTTTTTTACTTGGATGAGCAAAAACAGACTAGAGGTAGTAGTGTTACACAAGGTATTATGTCCCATCTACTTGAAGAGAAGCGCCGGTCTTTATACAGAGAATCACATGTAAAGAGCCGTCGAGAATTAAACCCTGATAAGAATAACATTTCTCTCTCTCTCTCTCTCTCTCTATCTATCTATCTCGCTCTCTCTCTCTCTCTCTCTCCAATCTCTCTCTCTCTCTCTCTCTCTCTATCTATCTATCTCGCTCTCTCTCTCTATCTCGCTCTCTCTCTCTCACTCTCTCTCTCTCTCTCTATCTATCTATCTCGCTCTCTCTCTCTCTCTCTTTCTATCTATCTATCTCTCTCTCTCTCTCTCTCTCTCTCTCTCTCTCTCTATCTATCTCGCTCTCGCTCTCTCTCTCTCTCTCTCTTTTATGATACAACCATTTCAAAGAAATAATGGCTTTAGAAAACATGCTGAGATCTCGTAAAGGATATGCCAGTAAAAATATGCTTCCAAAGAAGAACCATTGCCGTATCACTATGTCCTCCGGTGTCCTTTTTTATTTCTGACCAAATATACTGAAAGGAGAATTTCGGCAAAATCCTCGCAAATGGAATTTTTCGCTTTCCACGCACCACCTAGACAAACAAGAAACTTTATTTATTTCTGAAACACTCCAGACCATTACCGGCCGTCACAATCCGCCTACGCAA
>NW_028234421.1:36749665-36752165 GCF_977035675.1 Penaeus japonicus
CATTCGGCTCGCAGTAAAAATAGCCGTCTGGCGCTCTTAAAACTGCAATCATTCAGGTGCCCAATTTACAGGGATGGCTCCCTCGTATCATATTTTCATGCTTCAGTGAGCCTCGTAATCTACACGTGATTATCATGCAAAAATCCAGTTCGACATAAATCAACAAAACAAATGTATCAGATTTTCCTTTTTTTTTTTTTTTTAAAGCAGGCATAATGAGGGGGTCGGCATGATAATGACTGTACTGGGCAATCTATCTTTAATCCTCAATAAGAAGGAATCAATTCCTGCAATCATGGTGTATTTCTATGGTCTTCGTTAGTTATGCCGATCCTTTTCTTTGATGCACGATTAAGTTTTGGTTTGCGGAAATCCTTATTTCTGGATTGCATCCTTGGGTTCTGATCTGATGCATTATGACGTCGCTTATACTGTTTGTTCTAAGTAGTCGTTAACTCGGAACTAGGTTGTATTAAATAAAAGACTGTGCAGATAATCTGAAATAATAGTACTTTTCCATATGATTGAAAATTTCAAATTTATATGCAAAATTTGGGGATAATGGCGAAACGGTTGCATCATCGACGTTCATTTATACGTTTACAACAATAATTATTATCATCGGAAAATGTAGGACGGTTTTATCGTTGTAAATACCATGTAATGACTTTGTTCGGGGGAGAGGGGGGGGGGGGCTTAGCGAGGGGGAAACCTTCCCTTGGCTAGGGAAAAAAATTACGCTAAATTAAGCTACCGGAAAGGTAGCCTAGACCTAGCTAACTCAAACTAAGCTAGATAACGTGTACTACAACGAAACACGCACACGAGCTCATTCATACATGACCGAAAGTTCATTTTTTTTAAATAATTATTTTTCACCTTTTTTTTTATCTCGAATGCGAAACTTGGCTTAGATTTTCTATTTTCCACTCTTACTTTTTCTTATCTGTTATGACCGATTTCGCCTATGCCCCCCCCCCATCTCCATCGAGAAACCCCGTAATCCCAGAGCTGACTGGAGCAATGGAGACTCGGGTGAGATAAGGTTCTATTCGTTGTTAAAAATTCCCCCCAAAAGGAATTCAGAACAAGATTCATAGAAACATCATGTCAAGTTATATCCGTTTTTTTGTTAGCAAGAGTTGTAAAGTATTAAAAAATAACGGGCAGTCACAGCCATCGTAAAACGATAATCATGGAAGGTGTATGACCGAACAATATTAACAGCAGCTGGAACGGTCGCTTCATGTGGCTTGAAAAACTCTGAGGACGAAGGAAGGAGTGAATAATTCAAGTTACCACTTCACTCACCCTTACATAATAGCGATAATTATTATGATCCGGACTTTTATTCCGCAGGTAGAGAACGTTTCCTCGAGTGGATGCTCTTCTTAACCTCGGACCATGAGCAGGACACGAACCCGCTCGTGTCCTGCCATGTCGGTTTCCAAGGACAGTAACGACAATTGTCATGATGATTACTATGGTTGTCATTATTGCTTGGACTATCACAATATCTACTAATACCACTACTACTGTTATCATCATCATTATCTTAATAATTCAAAATTACTTTACATTACCATCGATATCATCTCGAATTCTAGCATTAAAATATGCTTTGCAATTTATGAATTACTCGAGCTTGTTCAATCACCCAGTTAACATGGAATTCATATCTAGAAATATTTTTACATAAAAGCCCCGTGCCATTATTACAGTCACTCAGTAAAATTACATCTCTGTACGTTAAATAGATAAATTCTTTTATAAGACATGAACGTGATATATATAGGCATTTTTTAATCGACGATATTAGTAGCAGAATCGATAACAATAATGCGAGAAGAGAAAGAGAAACCAAAGGATATCTTTATCATCCTTATTTTCTTAGTTATCAAATAAGCAAAGACACAAATACATTGCAGCAAAATATAGGACTGTCTCATAACATGGACGGTCAAATTCGTTAAACTGCGTGATGCTGTTAGGAGTGAGACTATGCTTCTCTCTCTCTCTGTCTCTCTGTCTCTCTCTCTCTCTCTCTCTCTCTCTCTCTCTCTCTCTCTCTCTCTCTCTCTCTCACCTCTCTCTCTCTCCCCTCTCTCTCTCTCTCTCTCTCTCTCTCTCTCTCTCTCTCTCTTTCTCTCTCTCTTTCACTCCCCCCTTCTCTCTCTCTTTCTCTTTTCTCTTTCTCTCTTTCACCTCCCCCCCCCCTCTCTCTCTCTCTCTTTCACTCCCCCCTTCTCTCTCTCTCTTTCTCTCTTTCACCTCCCCTCCCCCCCTCTCTCTCTTTCTTTCTTTCTTTCTTTCTTTCTTTCTTTCTTTCTCTCTCTCTCTCTCTCTCTCTCTCTCTCTCTCTCTCTCTTCCTCTGTATGTGTGTGCATGCGTGCGTATTAATATTTGTATATACACACAACAACTTCACCAAATGCACGTGCCTATCCATTTCTTTGCAAACATACACATACATAACATATCTATGTGCGTCTTAAGAAA
>NW_028234421.1:36774163-36779163 GCF_977035675.1 Penaeus japonicus
TTTATATATCATCCTCCCCCATCCTTCCCCTCTATCTCATTCCCTACCCCGCCCTCTCCCTCTCTACCTCCATTTCTTCAACTGATCCCCCTCTCCTTCTCTCTCTTTTCATCCTCATTCTCCACCCTTCTCTTTTCCATCTTTCGCTCGTGACATCTCCCTTTCATATTCTACTGTTGCCTTTTTGTCATTTATCAACCTTTCAATTATTTTCCTTGCTTTCCACCCTCTCTGTCTCCTTGACGGTTGCAATACGTGTCCCTTCTACTTCTTCCCAAAGAACACAAGAACAGCAGAAGAACTCGTAGGGAACGTTGTTGCAATATTTCCCAATCCTGTGACTTATATTGCATCCTTCCCTTCCCTAAACCAATATAATTCCTTTAATCATATATATATTTTTTTTTTTTTGTCGAATCATTCCCCTTTCCTATATTGAATTATTAAGTTTCCTTTTCTCCTTTCTCATCTTAAGTCTGTACCGTATATTACTTTGTCGTAAAGTTTATTGAGTGAAGGGATTAATTGCGTCTATGGAAAATAACATCAACTATTTTCATTCTTTAATCATTTTCTCACTTCATTTAACATAACACTGTAGATCGAATATACTTGTTTACCTTTAATGTCTCCTACAATCAATGCATTATCATTATTTGGAGGATACATCCCCATTATTTTCTTAGGTCTGTTGTTTCCTTAGTTATATTTCTTTTGGTTAATCAAAAAAAAAAAAAAAAAAAAAAAAAAAAAAAAAAAAAAATCAATTACAAAAAAAAAAAAAAAAAAAAAAAAATAAGCGGGGCTCGTAGCTCAGATGAATCTATTTGATCAGTTTCATCAGGTCAGACATCACAGGGAGATATCTGTTTCAGCCAATTACATGTCAGCGTGGTGAGAGTAATAAAGATTCTTTTTAGAATCCTTTGAATTGTCACTTAGGAGGAAATTATTCTCAGTAGATTGAATGTATATATGTCTGTATATATATATATATAATATATAATATATATATATATATATATATATATATATATATATTTATATATATATATACATATATGCATATACACACACACACACACACAACACACACACACACCCCCCCCCACACACACACCCACACACACACATAACCACTCTTCTAATATATAATATATAATATATATATATATATATATATATATATATATAAATATATATATACATATATATTATATATATATATATATATATATATATATATATACATAAATATAAATAAATAGATAAATGTATATATATATATATATATATATATATATATACATATATATACATATATATATATATATATATTTATATATATATATATATATACATAATATATATATATATATATATATATATATATATGTATATATATATAAATATATATATATATATAAACATATATATATATAGATATATATATTATATATATATATATATAATATATAAGCTATCGACTTGCCTCGGGGGAAGTGGGGAATCGGATTATAAACAACAATAACAAAAAGCTGTGTTTTTGGTGGTTGCAATGCTTTCCCATATATATAACGTTTATTTTCTACTATTTTTCATTTTCATTACATGTCATCTCATAGTGTATAAACCTTCTGAACTAATTATTCATATATGTATGTGTGTAAACACCTTGTATCTTTTATAACACTCATGATCAAGAACTGGAATCCACACTTTCGAAATTTTTGACACTATAAAGATTTTAGCACAGTATAAGGTATTTTGTTTATATATATATATATATATATATATATATATATATATATTATATATATATATGTGTATAATATAGATATTATATAATATATACATACATATATATATATATATATATATTTATATATATATATATATATATGTAATATATATATTTATATATTTATATATATATATAACATATATATAATATATATAATATATATATATAATATATATATATATATATATATATGTATATATATATATATTATATATATATGTATATATATATATTCATATATATATATATATATATATATATATATATATATATATATATATATATGTATGTACCATATATATATACATATATATATATATATATATATATATATATATATATATATATATATATATATATATATATGTATGGTATTCAATATATATATATATATATATATATATATATATATATATATATATTTATGCATATATATATATATATATATATTTATCTATATCAGTTATAATTATATATATATAATATATATAACTGTATGTATATAATATATATATATTATATATACATATATATATATATATATATATATATATATATATATATATATAACATATATTACATATATATATGTATATATATATATATATATATATATATTATATATATATATTATAATATATATATATATTATGTATATTATATATACATATATAATTATATATATATAATATATATATACTATATATATATATATATATATATATATATAAATTAAAATATATATATATGTGTATATATATTATATCTATATATATAATATAATATGTATATATATATATTAAGTATATGTATAAATATATATATTATATATATATATTATAAATATGTATATATATATAATATATATATATATAAGTATATATAACATATTATATATATATATATATATATATATATATATATATGCAAAAAGAAAGAGGAGGGAAAGGAGAAAGGGATAAGTTCATATCTTGTTGAAATATAAATAAAAAATTACTAGTGGAGAAATGAATGAAGTAGGCATTCGATGGCTGTATATTTGTTTTCTGTTTGATAATATATTCACAACTCGCTGTTTGTAAAATGTCCTTTTAATCTAGTTTTGAAATTATTGTGGTTATGAGTTAGAAGGTTCCAGACGAGGTATCCTCGTATCACCATTTGTCCACTCATCATTAAAAGAGTTAATGTTCGAACACCTCAAGCGTTACCCACATTTATCCATTATGGATAATGTCCATGAATGGATTAATGAATGAAGACCCGTGCATCATAACTGCATTTGAGTTGGAATTATAATTGTTTTTATTTGTGAATATGTGGGTTTTGTTTGCTGAGCCTTAAACATTTGAGCAATGGCTATTGAGGCTTAGAGCTAGAGTTTGCACTATTGAATCTTGCTTCACAATTGTGATTTCACTTTTATATGATTAGTATATATTAGTCTGATCATTACTTTCCTATCTACGTTGCCAATATATGTTTCAATTTTCATATATCTGCCTAAGTATACTCCAATATTTTTAACTCCGTATCCTCTGATAGTGTCTATGGGAAGTTCAACCTATGAAGGTACGATGTGTTTATGTGGATTGTTTTGAACACCAATAATGTCAAAATATTTTTTTTTTTGCTTGTATACGAGTGTGTTATTTTTTTTTTTTTTTTTTTTGTCAAAATTCTCTAAAGTTGTTTACTAAGTCATTATGAAGAAACTGTGAATCATTTGCGTAATGCTTTAGAATAGAAGGAAATTATGGGCGATGGTTCATAATATAGATACTTGTGGAACGCCAAAAAATATTGACTGTTTTGATGATATACTCTCGCCCATTCTTACCGATTGGTTTCCAGTGCCTGTGTGGCAATTCTGTTCACCTGTTAAAAAAAATTCTGGTTGTCACTATCAAAAGCTTCGGAAAGATCGCACAGTGTGTCACTGGTATCATGAATTTCATCAGTGATTAACCTATTTCTAAAGCCATGTTGTGTTCTAGATAATAGGTTAATGGTCTCGAGGAAAATCATTAAATTGACACTCAACCGCTTTTTCAGTTTTTATTAATTTTTTTTTTATACCATTAGACCAGTAATAGGGATTATAATAATGGGGGCGGTAATTATTCACGTTCGTCTATATACTCAGACTATGAAAATTGGTGTGTTGCAATACCCATGTTTCACACAAGCGAAGAAAAAATACCAATGAAGGAGGAGAGGTGTTTAATACTTGATCGGTATATAAAATTCAAAAATGCGGGAAGACTCTCCTTAATACAGCGTAAAGCAATTACATGTTTGCTCCCACAGCATAGGTGTTTATTATTGTCGAAACATACTTTGTGTTAACGCCTACTTAATGCTCTACAATTTTCCATATTTTGGAGATTGAATGAATGATTCAACATCGTTTCTTTCTACTTTGTAAATTGCTGAAGGGCGGCTTCTTAAAATCTGTCACTTCTTGAGGAGCTTGATGGTAATGGCTCTCTTGATTGTCGTCATTTATCTCATGGAGCAGGGACACGTCGCGCTCTTGTCATATACAGATAGGGAAGAGTCATCCATTGCTGCCTTTTTTTTTTATCACTTTCCGGGAGGATGTATGTTACCTAGTTTTTCTACATCCATTTGTTTGATGAAATAGTTCTTTAGGTTTGGCTGATGCGCAATTATGACTGAGGGTCCCATATTCATGGTCTTAAAAACAAAACAAAAAAACATTGGGTGTGGTAATCGGTGTCGCTTGATTTTCTTTATATTGAACTTTATCGTGATTAAGTTCATGGTCAGCAACGTGACAAGGGATGACATCTGTATGGAGAAATGACTCAGTCTGTTCTTGTTATTACAAACTAATTATAGAGTGTTTTCTGTAATCCTTGTAGGTTTATTCACTATTTTAAGTTGTAATTTAACTTTTCTCAACTAGCTTAATAATGATAAAAAAAAAAAATAAATATATATATATTTCTCTAAAAATCCTCTTCAAGATATTCAAAAAGATTGTAGGTTTTTCAGTTTTTTTATTTTTTATTTTTTTTTTTGTGTTTTTTTTTTTTCTTATTTTTATTCACTATTAGTTGTAATTAAACTTTTCTCAATTAGCTTAATAATGATAAAAAAAAATATATACATTTCTCTAAAATCTCTTCAAGATATTCAAAAAGATTCAGAGGTTGAATGAGGAGGCTCC
>NW_028234421.1:36833510-36837747 GCF_977035675.1 Penaeus japonicus
AAAATTTTTTGCCCAGGGGCATATATATATATATATATAATTTTATATTTTTGATATCTATATATATATATTAATATATATATATATATATATATATATTTGTGTATGTGTGTTGAGTGTGTGTGTGTGTGTGTGTGTGGTGTGTGTGTGTGTGTGTGTTTGTATGTATGTGTATTATATGGTATATATATATATATATATATATAGATTATATATATATATATATATTATATATATATATATGTATATATATTTACGATATATATATATATATTATATATATATATATATATTATATGTTGTATATATACATATTATATATATATAATATATATAGATATATATATATATATATATATATATATATAAATATCCTCATCCTTTAAGGAAATAGTACCTTAGTCTATTCTACCTCGTGAATGGAATCTACCAAGGTGAAAGTTGGCTTTCATTTTCGCCTGTATTGTGAAAAAAAAAAAAAATTCGTTCTTGTAGGACAAAACAATTTTTTTTAGCAACTTACAGGACCTATTTGGTGGAGTTGGCCAATAATAATGTTAATAATGATAACAATGATAATAATGACAATAATGATAATAATAATATTAATGATAATAATGATAATAATGATAATAATGATGATAATGATGATAATGATGATAATGATAATAATGATAATAAGGATAACAATAATAATAATGATAATAATGATAATAATGATAATAATGATAATAATGATGATAATGATAATAATGATAATAATGTTAATAATGATAATAATGGTAATAATGATAATAATGATAATAACAATGATAACAATGATAATAATGATAATGATGATGATAGTGATAATAATGATAATAATGATAATGATAATAATAACAATGATAATAATAAAAATGATAATAATGATAAAAATTGATAATAATGAAAATAATGATAGTAATAATACTGATGATAATAATGATAAAATGATAGTGATAATAATGTTAATAATGATAATAATGATAATAATGATAATAATGATAACAATACTAATAATGATAATAATGTTATTAATAAAAATTATGATAATAACTATAATAATGATAATAATGATAATAATGATAATAATGATAATAATGATAATAATGATAATAATGATGATAGTGATGATGCTGATAATAACGATAATAACAATAATAATGATGATAATAATAATGATAAAAATAATTGTAATGATAATAATGATAACAATAATAATAATGATAATAATGATAATAATGATAATAATGATAATAATGATGATAATGATAATAATGATAATAATGTTAATAATGATAATAATGGTAATAATGATAATAATGATGATAGTGATAATACTGATAATAATGATAATGATAATACGGATAATAATGATAATAATGATAATAATGATAATAATGATAATAATGATAATAATGATGATAATGATGATAATGATAATAATGATAATAATAATAATAATAATAATAATAATAGTGATAACAATGATAACAATGATAATAATAATAATAATGATAATAATGATAATAATGATAATAATGATAATAATGATAATAATGAGAATGATGATAATAATGATAATAATGATAATAATGATAATAATGATAATAATGATAATAATGATAATAATGATAATAATGATAATAATGATAATAATGATAATAATGATAATATGGATAATGATACTGATAATAATTATAATAATGAAAATAATGATAATAATGATTATAATGACAATATTGATAATAATGATCATATTCATAATAATGATGAAAATAATAATGATAGTAAATGATAATGATAATAATGATAATAATAATAATAATGATAATACTGATAATTATGATAATAATGATAATAATGATAATAATGATAATAATGATAATAAAGATAATAGACAATGATAATAATAATAATAATAATGATAATAATGATAATAACTATAATGATAATGATAATAATAACAATAATGATAATAACAGTGATAATAATAATGATAATAATAATAATAATGATAATAATGATAATAATAATAATAATGATAATAATGATAATAATGATAACAATAATAATAATGATAATAATGATAATAATGATACCAATAATAATAATGATAATAATGATAATAATGATAATAATAATGATAATAATGATAATGATAACACCAAAAACAACAATGATGATAATAAAGTAGAGAAAAGGATAATTAAGGTGATGAAAATGATCATGATGATAATAATTGTAATAATACTAGTGGTAAGGATAGTAAAAATATCATAATGATAATAAGTTCATGATATTAGTGATATTGATAATGAAGGATAGCAATGATAATGATTTTGATAATAAAGGAAAGCAATAATAATGATAATAGTTCTGATGATGATGATAACAATAATGATAATGAACATCATGATTAAAAGGATAACCATAAGAATGATACTTATGGTATTGATAATGATATAGATAATGATAATAATTGCAATAACAATGATAAAAATAATAATAGTTATAAAAATAATGACAATAATAATGATGATAATAATAACAATAATAATGAGAATAATAATGATAATGACAATGATGATAATCATAGTGATAGTAGTAATGATAATAATGATGATATTAATGATGATAATGATAATGAAAATGATAATGATGATAATCATAGTGATAATAGTAATGATAATGATGATGATATTAATGATAGTAATGATAATGAAAATTATAATGATGATAATAATAATGATAGTAATGATAATGACAATAGGAATGAAGAAATAGATGATGATAATAAAAAAATTATAATGATTATAATGACAATGGTAATGATGATAATTATAATCAGAAGCATAATGATATTGGCAGTGATTGATAATAGTGGTAATGATAATGATAATAATCATAGCAGTGATAATAGTTATAATGATAGTGATGACCATGCTAAATAACAATAATAAATAACAATGATAATGAAAATGAATATGATAATGATAATAATTATAATGACGATAATAATTATGATAATAATGATGATAATAATTATGATGATAATAATGATAATGACTATGATAATAATGATAACAATAATGATAGAAATACTACTACTAATGATGATGATAATGATATTCATCGTTATCATTATTATAATATGAATAATGACAATAAGGATTAGAAACAGAATTCAGTGTGGCAAATTCAGAAAAGATATCTTATATCATAAAAGAGGATGAATCATTGTACCAAATTAATTCAGCAAACAGTTGTAATTGTAAGATTATATCTTACCTTCAATTTTTTTTTTTTCACTTTTATTTACATATTGCCTTCGTAACCCTTTGGACTCTGTATAACCATTATGAATTAGGTTATTTCATTTGATAATTAGTAAGGTAAAGCCATTAAAAGAATTAGAAATAATCAGTCTAATTCAAATTTCAGAATGAAGCATTAACGATAATACTAGTATCTGTCGCTCTCATTTGTTTTATGTTATTTCCCTTTCGTCGTACTATATTAAGAAGGTGTTGGTGACGTCATCGTGGTGTTGTCATACACGGTGTTGAATAATCAATAGGTTATCCATATGCCTTGCAAGTGACGGCATATCAACAGCACAATTCAACGCCGGCCTTATGGAAATTTAGAATGGTAATAAGAGAAATAATAATGATTATAATATTAATAATGATAATGGTAATGATGATAACAACAATAATGATAATAATGATGATGATGATGATGATGACAATGATGACGATGGTAATGATAATGATGATAATAATGATATTGAAAATATGAATATACTTAATGTTGATGATAAGAATGATGATGATAGTAATTATAATATCAATGATAATAATCATAATAGCAATGGTATTAATCAATTCCAATATAATAACAATAATGACAATGTTGATAAACAAAATATTACAACAACAATGAAGATACTACTACAGCAATTGATAACAAAGATGATAACAAAACAAAAATAATGCTAATCCTGGACAAAGCTCTGACTCCTCATCTCCCACTCGCTTACCTCTTTCCCAGCCTCTTTTCCTCTCACTGCTGTCGCTCGCTCCCATCACTCACCTGCCTCCTCTCGCAGCCTCACCTTTAGAAATCTATTCTGTCTCCTCCTGTCTAGTGGCTCTCTCTTAACGTTGCATGATTTTCTTGTGAGTGTAATTGATAACGAACATATGCATGT
>NW_028234421.1:36885429-36887929 GCF_977035675.1 Penaeus japonicus
GGTTTGGAGTATCCTTTTCCCAATTAATATTAAGGAAGAGACCATGCCTATAAGGTCAAATATAGAACTCACTGTAGATTAAATACCTCTTCTTGTTATTGGTTTATCACTGAGGTTAATTCTGAACTGAAATCCATCTGTTTCTATGCACCACTCTACACCCAATGTTCTTTCAATTGGCATGGCTTCATTAGTTAAATCTATTTTTTTTTCAACTATTGGCCTTTCACTTGAGTTTGTTCTTTCTAGGACCTCTCTGAGGATTGACAAGAACCTATGTAACTCAAAGCCACCCCTTTGGCACAAGGCCTTGCTGTCCTCGATCAGAGATATAGCTTCAGCAACTGTTGGCACAGATGTTAATCCATCATCTATTTATTTTTCACAAAAGCTGCAGCCTCTGTTCCTTTTGGTCCTTTAAAATCATCAGCTGTAGCCTTTAAGGCAAAATTAGCTACACTTGAATATGATGTACTCCAAATAAATTCACTGTCATTCTATATTCTGTTAAATTTGAAATCAGATTTCTATTATTCCACCATAGAAAGCGTATTAAGTTTCTGTGATTAGGCTTTACCTTTACTTGATGGAACATATCTTATATACCACGAACAACAGCTTCATCTTTTCTGAATATGCAAAGAACACCAATCAAATTATTTGTCAAGTCTGGACCTTGAAGTAAATTCTTGTTAAGTGATTCATTCTTATAAGTGGCACTGCAGTCGAAGACCACTCTAATCTTATCAGGTTTCTTTGGATGATATAATCCATGATGTAGAGTATACCATACTTGTCCATCATTCAAAAACAGATCTTGTTTAGGGACTTCTGCACACCCCCTATTCATAAGTTCACTCATAAACTCAACATAGGCCTGGTGATAATTATTATTCTGTAGCTTTCCTTCCAAGCTCATCAACCTAGACACTGCTAACTCTTTCCTGTTTGTGAGTTTGACCTTATCATCCTTATGTGGGAAGGGCAATTCATGACGCCCATCTTCTTGCTGGTATATTCCTTCTTTCATTTTTCTCAAGAAAATTCTGATACGAGTAAGGAATATCTTCAATCTTCCTCTCACTGAAATCAAGTAAAAAAAAAGGCTTAGTTGTGCAGCGTTAATTATATCCTTCACTTAATTTGCGAGAAAAGAAAGCCACATTTCTTTCTCCATTAACTGTCACATGTGGACCATAAATTTACTAGTTAAAGCTTGATCCGAGACATCATTATCTTGACACGTATCAATGACTCGACCTATGATACTCCAGCCTAACAAGGTTTTTCTGTCATAGGGTACGTCATCTTTTCCAAGGGTCGATTCCTTTGGTTTAATACCACGCATACAAGTCAAGCCAATCAACAGTATTATTTCGATGTTATTATCAGAAGTCATCGATTTTGGTGCATTCATTTATTGCCACGTACCACGAGTCCCTCATTTTTTGTACTCTCAACTGTTTCTTCCCTTAGCACTGTTGCTAACTTTAGGTGGACTTTATGGCCCTTAGTTCCTGATTTATTCAAAATGGATTCCCTTATGACTGTTCATCTAGTAATGCATAAACTAGGATTCGGTTACAAACATTACTTTCATGATGTAACCATACTGACACTATCATTGTATGTGTCATACATACTGTGTCCTTTATCTTTACTTTAGTAGAGACTATATTATTTTTGCGCTTATCTCTAACCTTATTTGAGGTGATATTGTCCTCAGCTGTTGACCCTTTCAACAGAGTTACAGTTTTTTAGCTTCCCTTTTCTTGATCCTTTCAAGTATAGCCTCGTGGGGAGAAGTCGGCTGACATCTCTTACACACTGCACACATCTTCCTTTTTCTACATTTTTTTATGATATGTCCAAACATTGAACCCCTACATATAACTGACCTTTGGACACATACCATTTTTTCATTATTATTTAGTTTACCGAACACTTTACATGAATCTAGATCATGTTCTCCCTTACAGTAGTTACAATGGAATTTCCTTGTTACATTTGGTTCTTTGTCATCTCTGTTTAGCTCCGATTTCTTTACTCAAGTTGAGTTAGCCACTAACCTTTTTGTTCCGACTCTGCTCGTTTGCGATTTAGCTTCCTTCTTACTCTTTAGATCACCTACATCATACCTCTGACTTGTTGATATCACTGCACAATAAGAAGAAAATAGATGGCAAGTTTTCTTTGCCTCTACCTCTATGAAATCACAATAAATAAATAAATAAATAAATGGCGCATATCCTCTACCATTCAGAGACCATTTATAGACTATAGAATTCCACTTTCTATTAGAGATGGAGTTAACTTTTGTAACATCTTGTTATTTTGTTGAGGGTCATCCAAGATGTTAGGAAAATCAAATGTTTTCAATATCATCAAACAGTTCTTCAAGAAATCTGAAAATTTCTGTAGTGCGCGACCATCATTCCTTAAAATCCTTGGCCACTCGTTCAGTTTCTTCCTAAAGGCATTTGCTACTATGAATTTATTA
>NW_028234421.1:36907929-36910429 GCF_977035675.1 Penaeus japonicus
ACTCAGTATTTCTCTTGTCATCGTGGCTATACTTTATTTCCTTTTCCTTTTACTGCGTTTGTTTTGTTTACACTGAGGCACGCGACAGGCATGGGTTAAGCAACTCTCCGTGTGAGGGAGGGTTCAAATGAGTTCTATTCTGTGCAATATTCTCCAAATAGGTAATAAACAGACGGCAATGGGCTGACGGGCCGTGTTTGTTTGTGTGCGCGAGCGTGCCCATACATAAACGACTATATGAGTTTATACAAACACATACATATTGATATAGATACATGTCTATGAATATGCACACACACACACGCACACACACACACACACACACACATATATTGATATACATACATACATGCATATATATATATATATATATATATATATATATATATATATATATATATATATATATAAATACATATGCATGTATATATATATATTTTTTTTTTTTTCCTTTTTTTCTTTTTTCTTTCGGCTTATCCCGTGTTAGGAGTCGCCACAGATGAGATCATCTGTCTCCATCATCCTCTATCCTCTGGTTAGATCTACTATATCCAATTCATACAGCATGACCGGTTTTACTGCCACGTTGTAAGCTTTCCCGTTCAAAGTTGTGGACATTCTTCTGTCGCAGATTACCCCCGACACTCCTCTCCATTCCCCCTTGGTTGTACTCTCTTCTTTACCTACATTTCGCACCCACAATCGCTTTGTACCGTTTATCCCATATACTTAAAATCATCCTCCTTTTCCACGTTCGTGTCTTGCATTCGCGCTACATTTCTACCATCCCACTTATTCACACACATGTACTCTGTCTTACTTCGACTGACTTTCAAATCCCTAATCTCTAGTGCACCTTTCCAGGTTAATTTCAACCTCCTCTCTAGTGCACCTCTCCAGGTTAATTTCAACCTCCTCTCTAGTATTTCCTCAGATCGCTAAGTCATCGGCAAATAACATAAACTATAGATACTCCTGTATAATAATATAATTCAATCTGTCCATAACTATTGTAAACAGGAAAGGGCATAGAGCCGATATCTGGTGCAATCCCACCTCTTCACTAAACCATTCCGTTGTTCCAACCTCACACCTCACTGCTGCTAGACTGTTCTTGTACATATCCCGCACTAACTTAACTCACACACCTCTCGTTCACGCCAGACTTCCTCAGGCCATACCACAATTCATCTCTTGGCATCCTATCATACGCCTTCTCTAGGTCCCCAAATACACAGTGCAACTCTTTCTGGCCTTCCCTATCTGGCCTTACTATTCTATCAACATTCGAAAAGCAAACATGGCATCTGATGTACTCCTGGAATGAATCCATACTGCTGTCCATCGATTGTTACTTGTGCCTTAGTCTAGCTTCAACTGCTCTTTCCCAGATCTTCAGCCTATGATTTAACAGCTTTACTTCACGATACTTGTGCAACTTTGCGCATCATCCTTGTTCTTGAAGATGGGAACCAGAATCCTCCCTTTCCACTCTTCAGGGATTCTCCTCCTCTTCAAGATTCTGTTAAACAGCCTTGTTAGGAATATTACTACTGCATTCCTTAAGCATCTCCACACCTCAACTGGAATATCATCTGGACCCAATGCCCCTCCATTTTTTATTCTCTTCATAGCATTCCTTACGTCAGCTTCACTTACTGCACGCACCTCTCCATACACCCTAGGGGCTTCGTCCATTATTTACATCCCTTATGACTCATACCTACTGTATACCCATCGCTGCTCGATCGCTCTACCTGGTCACTCGGCATAAATCCAATCCATCCAATCTGTAACACAATTCATCATGCGCTCCAGCCTTTTCCTTTGCCACTTCCCTTTTGACTTCTTGCCTCCTCTTTATAATTCTCTCTGTCTCTACCACTTTTTCTTTATCAACCTTTTCCTCTTAACGCAGTCTCGCATCTCTTCATTCCACCACCTAGTTTCCTTGATATCTTGATGTCTCACCAGATAAAATCCATAGCATCTTGCTTCCAGCCTCCTAAATAATTCTTGCAGTTGTTTCCCAGTCATATGGTAATTTCTCATTGTCTCTCAGTGCTTGCACCATTTGCATTTACTTCCTCTCTAAAGTTCACTCTGCCTTTTTCCCTCTTCAGCTTCTAACATTTAGTCTTTCGTCCAAAGCTCACTATCTTCTATTTCTTAACGAATAGTCATCCTACAAACCACCATTCGATGTTGACTTGCCACATAGTTCCCTTCCACTATTTTACAGTCCCCAACCTCTTTCAGATTTAACCTCTTACGTGTAATTTGATCAACTGTGTGTACCTTCTAACTTCACACTTATCACTCTCTTCACTTCTACCACATTTTTAACATGGACTTAATTTATTAATTTATCATTTAACTACGCCACTCCTCCTGCTGTCAACCCCATAATAGGAGCTTGAAACCCCCTCCTATGTTTCTAGTTCTGTCTATTGCACATAAAGTACATCCACTTTTCTCTATTATTTGCAAGCTCTTTTCC
>NW_028234421.1:36985429-36990429 GCF_977035675.1 Penaeus japonicus
TTGCTTTACTTAAATAATAATTTATGTCAACTTAGATAAAAAGTAGTTTCTTATTTAAGGACATTTCCCTATAGACATTTTTAAGGTTGCATAAGGAGGCACATAGACAGCGCCAATAATGAAGAAGGAAGCATGTTAGTTTGTACAGTAACCCAGAAATCTTCTACAGCCGTATTGTTAACTGTTGTAGTTGATATCCTATTTGACTTACATACATGCATCCTCCTCCTCCTGGCCCTGCATCACATCGATAAATTTGATAATTTGGAATTTTGATAAAGTTACTTATCATTTCCTGATGGAATATGCATATATTCCTCCTCTTTACTAACATTATAGTTTCTTCAAAGTAACCGTTTTTGTCATATGATCTTTTACAGGATATATTTTCGAACTTTTCCGAAAGGTGTTCTTGTATGTCCTCTTCATTTGTGTCCGAGTGGCAACTGGTGATATGGAGATAAAGTGTATCGGGACGATCGGCTCCCGTCAACGGTTTGGATGTTTGGCGTTCCTCGCTTGCTTTTCTTTTCTGTTGTCTTGAAAGGACAGTGGCATAACCCTCTTCATCTACATTTTGTCAGGATTGTGTCAACTTATTAGGAGAGGGGGGGGGGGGGTAGGAAGGGCAGAGGCACCTTGCATCTGCTGCAGAGCTGTCTTGGGCTCGAGTTGCTTTTTTTTTTTTTTTTTTTTTTTTCTTAGAGCTTCTATTAGGTGTTACTTGTGCTGAAGCTTTAGCGCTGGCAATGTCTCCGTTTTTGGTTTTGGGTTTTCCTGTGAGCGTGGTTAGGTGACGCAGTCTTGGGGGAAGCCGGTGTTGTTGTGTGGGCGGAGGCTGATGAGTCGGGAAGGGCGCGAGGCAGCTGGCTGGCCGTGGGCGGGGAGTGAAGGGAAGGCAACGGGAGAATGAGAGAAGGAAAGAGAGAGAGAGAGAAGGAAAGAAAGAGAGAGAAAAATAGAGAAACACACACACACACACACACACACACACGCACACACACACACATATATATGTATATATATGTATATATATATATATATATATATATATATATATATATATATATATATATATATATATATACACACACACACACATAGCCTTAGCCTGAGGCGGAATCTTGTTCCATACTAATAGGCCTCTCACCATTACCATTTTCCTTCCAGCTGTTGTATTGGTTCATGCAACAAACAAATAGATCATTGCTTTGTCTAGTAATTTTGCCATCTTATTCCGTTAACAGTAAAAATGTTGAATAATCAATAGAATAAGTGGTAATTGAAGATCTTAAAAACTAAATTACCTATTTCAAGAATTCCTTATCTACTTTAAGCAGTTATATGGTCATACTTTCTCTTAAAGGCGGTTCTTGTTGCATTTTTTTTTTCTTGAGTTTTTGAACTTTTTATGTGACTCCGTAAACTCTTAAGCAATACTCTTAAGTACTAGTAATTCCACGACAATGATTCATGTGTGAGTGTCAAAGCAATCGCCTATACTGTTGAAATATGTGTGCCAGTTACCTTTTTCTATATTTAATTTGTATGTGTTAAAAGGCATAGGTTGATTGAAATATACTCCCAAGTCCTTAACAGCTGTATTTTTTTTTCTTGAAAAACAACATAAAAAACAGTGTACTCTTTACATGTGCTCTTAATAATCCTTAATTATTGCGATCTGTTCGTAAGATAATCCCGGAACCAGAGAGAATCCATGATTATTGTCATTAGCATTTAATCTAGCTATCAGCCATGGCCTGGTATGTATGTATTTGTGTGTATTTGACGCGTTTAGGTGAATATCTTCATCAGAAATACATGTATTTTCTGATAAAGACAAGCTTCGAAACGCATCAAATATATCTCTTGCAGTGTTAAGGATATTCTCATTCACAGTTTTTTTTTCTAACATCATCGATGTCACCGTCTTTGTGCAAAGGAATAACATGAGGGATTTTCCAAGTCAGGAAATATGTTAATGAAATATTTACGATAATCCGCATGTAAAAGAGTATTGCTGACAGTAAATCTCTTATGGAACAAAAGGGAATGCCATCTGAACCATAGGAATTCCATTCTGTTAAACTTTGTGTAGCTAAAAAAAAAAAAAAAAAAAAAAAAAAAAAACAGTATTACAGTCCTCATGACAAAGAATAATCTTTTGTTGGATCATTCGCCTAAGACAGGGGCGGGCAACCACTGCACTTGCTATTTATTTTATTTTTTAATTTTTTTTTATTTTTTTTTTTAGGGGGCTCGCGGTATATTCAGTGGGCGGCAACACTAAACAGAAAGCTTGTTCTTATTGCATTTGCTTTTTACTAAACACTCTAAAGCAAATCAAGACAAACTGCAGCAAATTTAGATATCTATTTCAAAATAAAATAAGTAGCCCAAGCTTCCATCAACAACAAAAAATCGTCACATTTGTGCTCTCGTTTTTCACTCGTGTCACGCGGTGCTCATGACATTCTCACCGAGCCCTCACTCTGAAAAGGTTGCCCGCCCCTGGTCTAAGGTAAAAAATACTTTGAACATTAGCTTCGGTGGCATGTAAGCTCTGATTTCAGATGCGCTCTTTCGTAAGCATGGAGACTAGTATTTGCTAAAAAAAATAATTTTGCTCTCTCCTTTAAGTTAGTATTGTAATTCATTTAGGAATACTTTTCCCTGATAGTTTTCCCTGTAGCAGCAAAATTATTTATTTTTCATTAAAATTCACCTCTATAGTTCTGCTCTTTACTTTCATCTATAAGTAATGGTGTTTTCGTTTCCTTTCGTCTTTGTAGTCACTACACAAAGTCGCATTGAACCTATTGGTCTTCATATTTTTTAAGTCAACCGCTGAGGCCTTGGTATCATCTGACCACGGTTCTGAAGGTCATTATAGTTCCCTTGTTACAAGTGGAACACAAGTGAGCATGCAATCAGGAAAGTATTAATCAATATTATTACTCGTACATGAACACCATCTATGTACAAAATACAATTAAGATTGGGAGCCTTATTCAGTAATAGGTTACAGAAATCATCTTGACTGTAATTCCTAAGGCAAAAAAACACTGTCTGCCTTTTAAGTTTCCTTGTGTTGAGAATAGTGCTATAAGTTCCTGATCTGTCTGATCAAGATCATTTATACTCTCAAGATTATTAATAATCATGAGATCAATAAATGTTGAAGTTATCCTAGTTGATCTAGGATAGATGACCTGAGTTAACTTCACATTCTTAACTAGTTTGTTAAAAGTATAGTATGTTACCAATAAATTATCACTGAAATCCTCCAGGATTAAAACGGGTTTATTGCATTAACTAATGTTCTTTAAACATACCAAGATATAACTAAAACAAGTAGCGTGGGCATGAAGATGTAGATAAATTTCAACGACAGAAGGCAAATACCTGCATTGCACTGTTATCCATAAATCCTCAACACCCTGAAGTTTGTCAATACTTTTTCTGACTTCTGTCGCCTTTAAATCATTCTTAAAATATAAATACACTCCTCCCTTGCGACTATGATAACGTCGATAAATTCTATATGCAGCTATGACTACAAAAAATAAATTTTTATACTTGAGAGGAGCCACGTTTCAGCTATGCACAAAATACCAGTAGATTTTACAGGGACTAGCATTTCTTCTTGGTCAGTTCCCTATATATTGTAAGTGTTACAAAGTCTGATTTTGTGACCGGACAAAGTGGCAGACTGAACATTTGACTTTATTGTCGTTTCAACGTGATTGACTATTGCTGAATTCCCCACAATTTAAGGATCCAGGGTGGTGATTGCCTGGTTGATACCTATTCACTTCACGCTGTTATTGTTTCATCCTAAAATCAGGCTTTGTTATTGGATTACGAAATTCTTGGATCTTATTGGGCAATAGCATTGTCCTTCATATCTCTTGTTATATCAAGTTTGCCAATTACTCTCGGATGTCAGGGGTCTTCCTATCTTGCTATAGTTGGAAATGTATATAATAAATTCCAATTATCAGCTAACTAAATTTGTTTACATTGCTCGCTGATCATTAGTAAAAATCTAACCACACTATACCTATTTAGAAAAACACCAGCATGATCACAGTTCATATTAAAACACATTTCATCTACTTTGCCTGTCCCAAATCTGAAATATCGCTGAATATATGTTATTTGAATTCATTTTTTTTTTTTTTTTAGCTTATCGTTAATCTGGTTATTTTTATCGGTAGGACCGGTTAACCTTAGAGTTGGTAACAGGTCACATACTACAGTTGTAAACAGATATTTAGTCGACCGACATGAAACGGACATCACTGGAAATTTTTAACATTTGAGTTATTTGTCCTTACTAGAGGTGCCTTTAGATCATCCATTTATTCGTGAATTCCACAGTTGCTGATATATCTAGCAGGAGTCCAGTCCAATTTCTCGTTTGCCTAGCATCCCATGATGGCGCAGCCTTTCCCAAGATCGAGTGACCAGACTTCGGCGAGATTCATATCGCCGACCATCAAGGGCTTTAAAGGGAAGGAGTGGGTTTAAAGGGGTAATTAGGGTAATCCAGGGCTCGTAGCAGCAGTGTTCCGCCCTCCATCGTTGATTTTCTCTTCTACTGGTCAAACGCGATCCTTAAGCCTATTAATGGTCACATAAGCACGTTGGAACATGTTCAGGTCCTCTATGTGAACATTTTGTGGTGAGACGCGTCATTCCTCCAGTCACTGACCCGATGATGATTGGTAAACATTCATGATCATCTTAATAAGATTGTCCTTTGTCACCCAGATCTTTGACAAGCTTATATTACGACAGCATTTTTTAAGGTCTAGTTTTCTTAAATTATTGAACATATTGACCTTTGTTGGTTTCTCAAGTGAATGATGACTCATACCAGTCACAACACTCGAATCCAATTCAATGCTTGCTTCCACCGGCGATTATTTCAGAATACATACGACTGATAAGTACCACGCAGGTGCGAGTTAAAAAAGAATGAACAGAAGGCCTCC
>NW_028234421.1:37027929-37030429 GCF_977035675.1 Penaeus japonicus
TCTCATTTCAGCTGCGAGATTGAGGATTTCGTGACATTGCAGCCGTAACAAGAGGATCTACAGATTTCTCTTTCTCCTTTCACTACTCAGATTTCTCGTGCATATCGCTGCCGCTAACTTCATAGAGTTTCTTAGTTTCTAGATGCCATGTCAGAATGGCGGGGGATAGCAAGAGAATAGGAAAAGGCGTTAGATTTCCCTCGCTGTTTAAGAGTAAACATGTTATCATCATTCCTGCCACTGGTGCTGGCTCTTATTTCCTTAATCATAAAGGGAGTCACAATCTAGTGCGCATGTTAATTGCTAAAGCTAAGTATGGGGTTAACATGAGGGTCTCAGATGTAGGAGTTAAAAAAAAATAATAATAATAAATAAATAAATAAAGATTGCTTAGAAAAGATGATTTATCCATTCCAACAGAAGAATGTGTATATGATTTTGGTATCTCTTTGCTATTTATATATGTAGGTGAAGATACATTTTATAAAAGAGAACTTAATCATATTATAAAAAAAAAATCAACTGTAGCTTATCTAGGGCTCCTAGAATAATTGAACATGTGTTTTGCATTTTGTTAACAATGTTAAGGTAGTTTCAAGGTCCAGTCAGTTTGTTTCCACATTGGTTGTGGAATGCAATACTCTACGCTACTTCCTTCGTAAAATTCAAGTTTTTTTTTTTTTTTTTTACACATGCGTGTATATATATTCATATATTCATATATTCATACATGTATGTATGTATATATGTTCTGTACATACAAGCATACATTTACCTTTATTCCATATTCATTTCATAGTTTGATTTCTATTACTATCATTTTTAGTGAGACGATGTGACCCATTGAGCAGTAACCCACTAATGGGCCACTAGTTTTACTTTGAAGGAACCTGTTGTATTCTGCAAAAATGTATTGCTTGATTTATTACATATTTAGTTACAGTGGTTACCTGCTTTCATTATAACAAACATTGGGATTAGTATGAGTTATAGTACTTCTTTGTAAAACATTTCTTCCA
The DNA here is from genome assembly GCF_977035675.1 of Penaeus japonicus. Taxonomy (NCBI): domain Eukaryota; kingdom Metazoa; phylum Arthropoda; class Malacostraca; order Decapoda; family Penaeidae; genus Penaeus; species Penaeus japonicus. Next base: position 37,028,949 of record NW_028234421.1, read on the forward strand.
TATTTTGATGCATTGTGCATTCTTGTGTTAAATTGAAGATGTATATATATCTGCTTTCACTTACCTCTTAAACATCTGTCATTGACTTCCTAGGCATTTTTTTTACCCTTCAGAAGCATCAGCATATCATACCACAGGATTGGTTGATATATATCATATCCACTTGCTCCTGAATTTATCTATTTTTTATTTATTTATTTATATTTCTAATATATCCTGAAAGCTCTGTGTAAGGGATGTATCTTCTGAATTATCGTGCCTCGTGTTGCTGATTCATCTCTTTCTATTATTTTTACAATAAGAAAGCCAAAATTGTTACTACTCTTAATTTTCTACATTTATGGTGATTCCTTGTAAGACTAAATAAACTCGGCAAAAAAAATCTCCTTTTTCTTTCGACACGGATATTGTTTAACCGTTTAAGTGTTTAAATGCTCAACTTTGTCACTGCGACCGAACTAACTAACTAACTAACCGGCCTATACAAGCTGAATCTGGCTTATAGTCCGCACTAACTGAATTCCTAGAGTCAAGCCTTCTAGCCAGGCCTGAAGCCCAGAACACTCCTATATACGCTCATACTGGACTGTATTAACTGGATTAAATTGGTTTAAACTGGTTTCTTTAGTCGAACAGTCAGGTGAAACTGCATTTATGAGAGTCTTTAGTTGTAACTTACGTAAGTAGATATCTTTTCAACGAACATAAAACAAATTCCTTTCTTAGGATAAAATCGAAATGATAATAATTCTGAAAGTAAATTTAACTTTGGAATGATTGTGTGATGGTTATAACCGCGCTTAAGACCGACAGAACGCCAACAACAAATTAATGAAAGAAGTTCAAAGTAGAAGAAGCGTTTTAGCCGTCGCGTAAAACTGCTTCTTGACAAAAATAAGATCAATTATCGAAACAATATCAGATAGGCACTCGTCGAGTCTGCCCTGGGCAAATAGATTGTAGAAAGATAGGTAGGTAGAGATAGGTAGATAATGATAATAGAGATAGATATACAAGTGGATAGATAAACCTTTATATTGTCCTTGATGAAATGGCTGTATTATAATGTATCAGCATTCATTCATTTAATGCCAAGGACTAAAAAGGCTTTTCCTTAATAAAGCTCGAGAACATCACCAACAACTATTCTTGGCAACTAACATCACATTGCATTGCATCATTGACTACACAACATCAATGCATCCTTGATTAGATCGACCACTTAAAAAAAAAAAAAAAAAAAAAAAAAAAAAAGAGAGAGAGATTCCTCGTTTTTACATTTTGATCAAACACGATAATATGTTACTGCCTCATTTTTTCAGCATTTTGACAGTTGGTTTGAATAATTAGGTAGATAGGTCCATGGAGACTTTCAAAATATAAAGCACCCTTTCGTCTTGTGTGATGTGTTTTTTTTTTATTTCTCTGTTCATTCTTTAAGAAAAATGTTCACTAATTATTTTAATAAGAGTTGGTTTAAG
>NW_028234421.1:37045429-37047929 GCF_977035675.1 Penaeus japonicus
TTTTTTAAAATATTTTATATAAAATTTAAAAAATTAAAAAAAAAATTATATATAAAAGATATATGTAATATTTTCATAAATATGCATTTAATATATTTATATATTATATTTTATATTTATATATTTTTAAAATATCTATTTATGTATTATTATATAATTTTATATTATTTTTTATAATAAAAACATATTTTTATATATTTTTATATATATATATATATATTTTAATATATATATATATCCATACTTACGAAACTTTATAAAAAATTAGAGGAAGATATTTCCCAATCTCAGGGGGTTTGATTTTCCTTCGGAAATCGGAACTTGATCAGGAAAAAGAAAACCCCACCCGCAGTATTTTTACATAAATTTTTGGTTTTTTAAAACTTTTTTTAAATTTTACTAACTTCAACACGGTGCAAAAAAAATAGACGAAAAAAAAACCCGGGTTGAAAAACAAAGGAAAATTAGCTAAAAAAACATTTTTTAAAATTTAAAAATTTTTCACACTACCCAAAAAGGTTTAAAATAAAAGAAAATTTATTACTAAAGGTGTTTTTTTAATACCTTTAAAAGGGGTTTGTAAACGAAAAATTTATAAAAAATAGGGGTTTTAATACGTTAATAAAAGGTTAACGGGGGAATTTTCAATGTAAAAAAAAAGGGGGTTAAAAAACGAAAAAACACAAACAAAAATTATAAACCAAAACCAAGAAAAAGGAATGAGAAATTTACATTTAAAAAATTTAAAAATTTTTGGAGTTTTTAATGTTTTAAGCTCTGGCTTCATCTTGTTTCCCAAAATATGGGGGTGTGAGGCGGGAAGTTGGGTTTTTGGGAAATCATTTAGGCAAGTTGTTGTGAGTGGAATAGCAATTTTCTCTGGGGGCGATGGTGATGGTAAACTTGTTGAATATCGTACGGTGGGGAACTTCCCATTTTGCTAAAACTTTAAGATGCCGAAAGGAGGGACGTTTAAAAACTTCCTTTTAGTATTTTTTTTCTTTTTTTTGCCTTTTTGCTAGTTTAAAGTTTTTTAAAATTTTAAAGTGTTTATAGCTAAGCGGGTTTTTGTTCTCACTTTTTTTTTAAATTTACTGATGTTTGGAAGTTATTTAAATTTCGAAACGATTGAAAAAATAAAGAGGGATGCCGGGCCTGCGGGGTTTGGTGTCTTTTGCTGTTTTCAGATAGAAAAGGACCCCGTATATCTTTAAATATGATTATATATTATATTTTTATAATTTTTTATATATAAATATATTTTTTTTATTTTTGTAAATTAATATTTATATTATATTTATTACACACATATGTATATATATATATTATAATATCTATTAAAAATTTACATATATATATTTATATTGTATAAAATATAAAATTAAAATATTTAATAAATATATTATTTTAATCTATTATATATATACATATTTTTTATATCAGTTAAGAGAGAAAAAAAAAAAAGATAGAAAAAATATAGATATATTGATATATATAAGATATATATTATATATATATGTATTATATATATATTTATATATTAAAATTTATATATATATTTATTATATAAGAGATTTTTAGATTACATATATGCAATTTATATTTATATTTGTATATGGAGATATATGATATTATCTTTTTAATTTAACATATATATTTTTGTATATATATCTTTTTGTTATATATACATAATATATATATATATTTCAAAAAATAAAATATTATATTATTATTATATATGTATATATATAAATGTATAAAAAAATATGAGAAAATTTAAAATTATCTATATATAAATATACATATATATATGAAATATATATAAAATTTTATATATATATATATTTATTTTATATTAAAATATTTATATATATACATGTTTATATATTTTCATATAATATTTTATTTTATATATATTATATATATATATATATCTTATATATATTTATTATATTTTTATATATAATACTTAAATTGTGTTATACAACATATTTTGTATATCTATTTTCTTTTTTATTATTTTTATATATTATTTTTTATATCTTTTTTAATATATATATATTATATATTTATATTTTATATTTATATAATGTTTTTATATATTTTATATATATATTTTATCTATGTATGAAATTTTAGATTTATTTTTAAATTTTCTTTGTACAGAAAAAAACAGGTTCGATTTTCCTTATTTTATGACCCCCTTTTAAAGGGCTTCGGGAATGCCATTTTTATTGATTTTTTTTTTTAAGAACCCTTTCTTTTTCTTCGTTGCACGTCTCATGCTTTTTGAAAGGGAAAGCGAAAAAAAAAGGATAAAAAAAGGGAAAAACCCAAATCCACCCTGGGACAACCCTTCGCCCTTTACAGAAAAAAAAAAAAGGGATTTTAAAAAAAACCCGGATTTGTTTTTAGTTTTGAAACCGCCCCTTCGGGAAAAAGTCGAAAGGACAAATAGGAAAGGGCATCTCTTGAAAGGCGGAAGGTTTCCGGGTTTTCT
>NW_028234421.1:37065429-37067929 GCF_977035675.1 Penaeus japonicus
TTAGAGCCATCTGGTGGCTCAATGGTAGCGTATCGACCTCACATCCCCGTTGTCGGCAGATCGAGTCCCGTCCAAACTCGTGAGTTCCCACTGTCACCTATCGGTTACTGACGTAGCTGGGCACTGCGTTGGGTAAGGACCAAACTCAGATCGAGTCGACACTCGTTGGCACATTCTCTCACGAGTCAGCACACGCTGGCACCGGCGGGTTCGCCTCAGTGCATACAAGACCGGCGTAGCATCTGTTCCGCAAATCTGGCTTATCCTTAATAAACTTGGTTTTGTCATCCAAAATATCTTCAATTTTCTTAATATGGTCTCCTTTATTTAATAAAGCAATGCCCTGCCCCTTATCCGGTTTCGAGATAATGACGTCGCTATTTCCGGCTAACTCCTGTAGGAGTCGAAAGTCTGACTCTGTTATTCCCTCATCTATTTTGGTAGGAACAGTACAAAGAAAAGGCCAGTTTTTTTTATGACTGATTTAACATGATTTCCAGTTCCGGGAAAGATATTGGAAGGCTTATGATGATTTAAAGATCGGAGTAATTTTTCAAATGATAAAAAGAAATGAGAGAACTTTAGTTTCGAAGGAGGCATACCAAATTTCAAACCTTTGGCTAGTAAACATTTCAAATTTTGTGATAAATTAACATTAGAATGGTTAAAAGTATATACATATATGTATATATATATATATATATATATATATATAGAGAGAGAGAGAGAGAGAGAGATGGATAGATAGATAGATATAGATATATGTGTATATAATTATATATATAAATATATATATATATATATACATATAAATATATATTTATAAATATATATAAATATATATATATAAATATATATATATAGAGAGAGAGATAGATAGATAGATAGATATGTATATAATCATATATATATATATATATAAATATATATATTTATATATTTATATGTATATATATATATATATATAATATATTTATATATATACATATGTATATATATATGTTTATATATATGAGATATGTTTATATATGTATATATATATATATATATATATATATATATATATATATATATATATATATATATATATATATATATATATATATATATATATATATATATACATATATATATATAGAGAGAGAGAGAGGGAAAGAGAGAGAGAGAGAGAGAGAGAGAGAGAGAGAGAGAGAGAAAGAGAGGGAGGGAGGGCGGGAAACGACAAAGTGAAAGGATGAGTGAGAGATTACATTCACGTATGTATTTAGTTATGTGCAGAAATGTCAAAAACATATTCAATTTTCATTGTTGACGGCACCAGTGGTATCTGGCATCAGTATAAAAAAAAACGAAATCACTCGTCTGTTTCCCTGGATTCTTTTGGCAAACATGCCTAGATTTTGCTTTGTTAGCTATTTACCTTCCTCTTGTTTCCTTTATTTCCATATCTATCTTAACATAATCACCTATTCTTATTGTTTGTAATGGATCTGCAAATTGTGGTTCGACGACACAGTGCCTAAGGCGAGGACATTCAGTACGAATACACACGCGTGTCCAGTGTGAATTGGACACGTGTTTACCTGTATAAACAAGCACTTGTTCCCTGTGTTTTCTGGTAACTTTACCCAGCTGAACCAGTTTTATCTGTTATCATTCTCCTACTCCTCTGTTTCTGTCTATGTACTTGTACCAGTAATTTACCCCATTTTACTGTGTTAATATAGAACCTCAAGAAGACTATTGAAATATATAGATAGTTAAATGTTTAAATAGTCACACCGATAGAGAGACAGATGCATAGGCACACATGGCGTTGATAGAAATACTGACAGACATGTAAGTACACAGAAAAATAGATATATTGAGATAAATCAGTTGACAGATATATTTACTGATATAGAAAGAGATCTCAGTTACTGAACACTTTTCGACGCCCACCGGTAAAGGGATATAGGGCGGCTTTTAATTCACTCTAATTATGTTGCGAATCCACTAAATTTCCGGTCTTGCTGAATACTTTATCAATGTTAACAAGTCGATTTAATTAGGGCAGAAATGCACCAGCAATTGCCTTAACATTGTTTCGTAAGTAACCGCGCACGTGGGGGATTTATCATTATCTTCAAAAGGGGTTGGGCGTAATTCGACTAGATTCCCTCGCGTTATTACCATATTAATCAGTTTGTCTCCGAGGAAATAAAGTCCTTTTCCACCACTCGCTCCCATGACGGTAAAATGGGAGGGTGACACCGTGGCCTCGTTAGCTTACTTATCACACTCCGAGGACAATTAGAATCCTGATCCATCACGAGGAAGACTAAAGAGGAAAAAGGGGGTTTAAGTTCCATTACCGAAGAGGTAAGTGATTTCGGAATAGGATTGACAGAATTATGCTAATGATATCGTGATGAGAGAGAGGAAGAGAGGGAGAGAGTGAAAGAGATAGATAGATAGAGATAGATAGATAGATAGAGAGAGAGAGAGAGAGAGTATGAGT
>NW_028234421.1:37070429-37072929 GCF_977035675.1 Penaeus japonicus
TCCTCTGCATATGCAACATTTCATCTATATCCACTTCCCACAACTCTCTCGCCTCGGAACAATCTTGTGGTTAAATGTTACATCGAGACCATCTGACAGTCGTTAGAGCATTCAACTTTAACATGAGTTGTTGTTCTATCCTAGAGCAACATACTCACGGCTGTAAGGTCAAAGGTTCACGGATCTTGACTTCACTTTCTAGAATAATATGCATATATTTCATCATGTTTTTTTTTTCTTTTTTTTTCACTCCCGCGTTTAATTAGCGGAGACTTTTGACATCGACCATTATCATATTTCATAACCTACGATGTTTTTAGGAGGCGTAATTTGATATTAGTTTTCGTTTATCAAGTTCTTTTCTTGTTTGTTTAATCAGAATCTCTCATCTTTGGAAAACACATGGCTTAAAAAATTCAGACTAGTATATATAGCTTTCCAAAAGCAGGTTTTTACTTATTCCTTTACTCACCTGAAATTGGTTAATATACGAAAATGATGTAAATCTAATATGAAAAACCGCGTTGGCAAAAAATTGCATTTTAGTCTAAACTAAGTTATTGTTTAAAATGGAATAAAGAAATAACTAAGCAAAATAAAAATTTACATAGCATACACATCCTTAAGTTCATAAAAAAATGTTACATTAATCAAATTCGTCCTTTTCAGTCTATAAATGCGATACTAACTTCGATTTCATTAACAGAACAGTTTCATTATCTCTCTCTTGCACTGACAGAAGATAATCGCTCGTGGAGTTATTTGTTTCGAATTAAACGGAACTATGGAAGCTTAGTTTAATTTCATGCTTTAATATACATGAAAAAAAAAAAAACATTCTGTACCAATGCTCTTACTATGAACAAGTTATCTGCCTAAATCACATATCTAATGCAATATTAACTTATATTGGCCTTCTTAGCCAAATATAATTGACAATTATGTTTTTATAACCTGCAGTAACCCAATTCGTCTATGAGTTAATGGTCGAAAATCATGACTCTTGTTTGTGTTGACGATGACCAGGAGGCAAACTGTAATGCTGGGTGATTGAGGGCTTTACTAGGAAAGATCTAAGAGAATAATAAATGAAGGATACGGGTAATCTCTTTAACAAACCTGAGTTGTGACTCCTGTTTAGCTTCATGGTTACTTAAAGAAAGAAATGGAAAGTTAGTGGAGCAATTTCAAAACATTCAGGCTATTCATTTTATGACAACCACATTTTAGAGTTACGGAATCATTTCAACTTCGCAATTGTTGACAATCGATCTACCAACTTTTAACTCGGTTTGCTCTGGCGAGCTTTGCCAAGCAAAACCAACTGTGCGTTAAAATGAGATTTTCTAAATATGCCTCCGAAACGGAACAAAAGCAATGCAATAAAATGTCATTAAAAATTATCCGTTCAGATCAGTCTCATCTACAATAGCCTGTTCGTTCGTAAAAATGTCTCGAGTAAACTATAAACCACCGGAAAAGTAGCATGGCTATCAATCTACGTAGCGATGCAATATGATAAAATTGAAATATATTGAAACGTGTAAAGCAGATTCACTGAAGTATTCCTAGAATGGAAGTTATTTTACTACTCGAAATATTTTTTCTTTACATCACCCAAAGTCAGCCAATATGAAGATATCCCACTTCCTATGATTTGCGACATCATTACATACAGTCAAGTTTTCCTCTTTAACCTGGCTCTCTTTTGTAAAATAAATGAATAAGTAAATACCTGTGCGGGTCTATATTTGGCGCCCATAAATTTCGGTGTATAGGTATGCTAGAACGACAACATTTTAGTGTATATGAATTGTTGGTTCAGGACTAAACGGCAGAAAAGAAGGCGGTTAAACACTGGTATCGGCAACGCAAACAAAGGATCCATTCTAGCAAAAGAACAAATATCTCGCCAGACCAGGCACACCGGAAGAACGAGAACAAAGAACAGGGTTCTATAATAGTTTCTACTATAGCTTTTAATTCATAAACATATATATATATTTATATATATATATATATATATATATATATATATATATATATATATATATATATACATATACGTTTAGATACTCTTCCCATGAAATCAGGAACAGGATCAAGAAACACACAAATATTCTTCTGTCTATTAGTTTGTATTGTGACTTTCTCTGTTCTAATAATCATTGCTATATTTATTTATCAACTGTTTTTTTTTTATTATTGTCTTTCACTGTTGGGAATTTCGCTCGCGGCTTATTGATGTTTTCATCATCAACGTCAGTAAAACATTTTAATATTTTTTCGTCGCGCGATATTTAAATGCAATAATATTAACATTGCCCGTGGTGATTGTATTGATAATGATAATGATACTCTTATTGATGATAAGATTAGCAGGATTTTTATGAATATAAATATTTGTTTAATCAATACAACTGTTATCATTATAGCAGTTAGGTGCTGGGAAATATAACCAATATCAGAAAGAATAGCGCCACAGTCACTCCTCTTGAAA
>NW_028234421.1:37082929-37087929 GCF_977035675.1 Penaeus japonicus
ATATATATATATAGTATATATATATATATATATATATATATATATATATATATATATATGCATACACACACACATATAAATAAATATATATCTATGTATATATATATATATATATATATATATATATATATATATATATATATATATATATATATATATGTAAGTGCGTATCTGCAAGATAAAGTATATCCCAATCTTTAACAAGGTAGGCTAAATTAGCCCTCCTTCTAGGAAAACTCCTGAAAATGAACTGACTACGTGCAACGATATCACGATATTTACCTTAAAGATTAAAGAAGGCAAAAGGAAGAGGAAAATGCCAAAAGAAGAGGAAAAGTAACTCATTCATGATCATTGATTCTAGATAATCGGGGACTTCCTATCACCACCAGTCTGGATTTATGATCTAATAAGAGCATAGAAATAACAAGCAGTTAGGTAACTATCATTACCGTATTAAATATTATTGTTGCGAGACCATCTTTCTTTTCTTAGTATAATTTTCTTTTCTATCACTGTATTATTATTTTTTCTTAATGATAATCAACCTAGGAGAGTATTCATTGCTGTTGTTTTTATTTATATCATGAATACTGTAATTAATATTGTTATCCAAATCATCATTGTTTTTGTCATTGATATCCTTGTTGCTATCGTTGTTGGTCTTGTTATTATTGCCATTAAGTGTATAATCACCATCATCACAATTGTTTCCATCCCTGTCTTCATCCTTATCTTAAACCTCACTAATCTTTTCTTCACCTTCCTCTATCTTATCACCTTAATCCTTCTTCCCGCCATTATCCCCCCTTCTTTTATTCCCCTTCCTTCGCTTTGCTCTTGTGTTTCGTGAGACCTCATGAATATTCGCACTTTTAAGCAGGGACGAAGCCCGCGGCCCCTGATGGCCTCGACGCCTGAGTCTTTAGCTCGAATTACAGGGATTTGGCGCCGAGGGTTTAGTTGCAGACATTTCCTGTTTATTGTGTTTCTTCTAATTTGTACATTTTTTTAAAGGCACACACGCACACACATACACACACACACACATGTATATATGTATATATATACACATACATATATATATATATATATATATATATATATATATATATATATATATATATATATATATATATATATGCATATACACAGATATATAGATAGATAGATATAGATACAGATATAGATATAAATATATTTGCATACATATATGTATGATGCATATTTATATGTATACACACAGACACAATATTCACATAAATATATATGTATATATATATATATATATATATATATATATATATATATATATATATACATACTATGTATAGACATATATATATATATATATATATATATATATATATATATATATATATATATATATATATATGTATATATAATATATATATATAAATATATATATATATATATATATATATATATATATATATATATATATATATATATATATATATATATATATATACACATACACACACACACATGGGTGTATGTGTGTGTGTGTGCATACATATATATATATATATATATATATATATATATATATATATATATATATATATATATATTTATATGATATTAGGAATGTTCATTGTCTTTTCTTCTCATTTCGTTTTGCATGTTGGGATTTGTTACCCGTCTAACTGTATCGACAAAATGTGTCTTTATGTTGTTGTTTCAACACGATAGGACAACGTGAAGGGTGTGCATCCATGAACATTTCATTCATCTTGCTGTACCTCAGTTTTTTTTTTCACTTTTACCATTTCTCACCAATCAGCAAGCGATGTGTCAAATATGCATTGCAAATTCTCCGTATTTGTTACGTGTGATTATCCCATACGACACTCCCTGTATTCAGATTCCCCCACTCCGCAGTGTCAGTAACATCCCAGTGCATCTTATTTACTGACACTTGGTACATTGACGATGCGCTAGAATTCTAACAAAGCTTCGTGCGTCTCCTTTGCTATATAGCAATGTTGATCGCTGAGTCCATATAAGGAGACATCGCGTTTTGTAAGTAAAAAGAGAATTATGGTCGTCCAGTCGATTCGTTTAAGCCATGCTACAAGCACTGCTAATGCTTTGATGTGAAGAAAGTCCAGAAAGCTCATTTATATGTTACACTGACAACCATTCTCGAAGGGAGATTTAATTGATATGTGACCTCATCACCCCGAGCCGTGAGGTAGCGCAGATCGAGCCCCGTCCAATCTCGTGAGTTTCCACTGTGACCTGTGTGTGTGTGTCACCGCTGGGGTTGGGTACCACGATGGGTATGGACCAGGCTCACGAGTCAACACACGCTGACACAGGCGGGCTCGCCTCAGAAGCCCGCCGGTGTATCTGCTCCGCAAACTAGCTTATCCTTAGCCGTGTCATCACCTCAGCAGGGCTCGGCGACAGCGCCGCAATCGGCACGCAAACGTAAAGCTACGGCACACACCCGTCCCGTTGTCCTTTCGAGTCATTTTGTAAATTAATGAAACATGAATGTCAACCAACAGACATATAAGAAAGTAGAATTAAAAAAAAAAACTTTCACACACACACACACACACGCATACACACACAGAGTGTGTGCACAAACTGAGAGAGAGCAGGGGAGGGAGGAAGGGAGGGAGGGAAAGATTGCCAGATGGATACATAGAGAGAGGAGTGTTGGCTTCTGGGTAGTGTGCAATAAAGTTTTTTTTTCTTATTCCTATCGTTATTATTGTGTCACTTCCTCTTCATATATTCTATATCATACAGCGCAACCGACAGTTATATAACGGGTGAAAAAAGACTACCAAAGGTAATTTCCAAAGGCCGAGTTAGTTGATCTTAGAAAGAGAGTCATAAGCTATTCAGAGAGCGACTCAGAAACTTATTTAGATTCAGATTATTGCACGAGCCATGGACCCACAAAGCTGTTGGGATTCGCGGTTAATTAACAGACGCAATTAGCACATTCGGTCGTGTGATTCTCGCTCTCTGATGTCTTTGCGGGCAGGTTGGAGAGAGGAAACACACACTCAAACACTCAAACTCTTACAGTCACATCCATCCACGCAAAAGCTTATCGAGAAACAAGCGCTCACTCAAATTTTCATAAGAACAAATAGGTAATTGCTTAAAAGTTCACACACTGATATACCCTCATATTCAAATTATGAGGCACATGAAGACAAACACCCATGCATTACTAAACACACAAACAAAGACTCCTACATTTTAACATACACATAAACATCCTAAAAAGTTTAAGAACACAGACACTCAGACTCTAACACTTTAAAACATCCGAGCACATATTCGTATTCAAACCATCACACACTCCATTAAGTAATTGCAGAATAACAAAATACTTACTTTGATATTTTCTGTTAATTATGAAAAAAAAAAATCATTTAAGGCATTTTAAGCTGATGCGGGAGTTCATTGTGTAAAAGGCAAAACAGTATAGAACACACTTATACAAGGGTTCATGGGGTCAATGTTCTCTTTTTGTCCTCCTTACAATTTTCTATCTATCTGAATATATGTATATATGTATACACACACACACACACACACACACACATACACACATATATATATGTGTGTGTGTGTGTGTGTGTGTGTGTGTGTGTGTGTGTGCGTGTGTGTGTGTGTGTAAGTACAGTTGCAGACAGAATTTGTGTCCAACTCTTACTCGTACAGAATCTGTCCCGGTGGCAATTTCCGCCCGACAAGTCATATGGAATAGGAGGGCAGGGGGTCAGGATGCACGGTGTCAGATGGGGAGAGGGAGCGGCGGGAGCTTTTGGCGAGGGGGGGGGGGTTAAGTAGGGTATTGGCTTCAAAGTAAGGGTCCTTCGTTTTGTATTGATTTAAAATCTTCATTCGAAGCAATATAAGTTAACTACCGATTGACAGGTAGTTAGTTAGGGCCCATTCATTTAGTGTAAATACACATTCTCTCTCTCGTTATTCATTCTCCCTCTCTCTCTCTCTCTCTCTCTCTCTCTCTCTCTCTCTCTCTCTCTCTATGTCTGTCTCTTTCTCTCTCTCTCTCTCTCTCTCTCTCTATGTATGTGTGTCCGCATGAATTTATTCAAATTCGTTTGGAAAAAAAAGAGATGTAGTATGATTAGAACATTTGGTATGTATATTTTTATATATGGTACATCCACCATTATGTAGTTATGCTTTATTCGAGAAAAAAAGAGAAATGACTCCTAAGAAACTCGCTGACAGAACTTAGGTGGGGAAGGAAATGAAGGCTAGACAACGAAATACGTAAATCGTAACATCTGCCCAGAGTCTGAATAATCTTGGAAAGTGAAGTGGCAATATTTATTTATTACGTATTTCTTCATTCAGTCATTCTTGAAAAAATGGGATCTATCAATCAAGATTTATGTATCCATATATGGTATCCATCCAGTTTATCACTTCCCTCTTTTCTCTAGAGAAGAGAGAGATAGAGATAGAGAGAGAGAGAGAGAGAGAGAGAGAGAGAGAGAGAGAGAGAGAGAGAGAGAGAGAGAGAGAGAATGTAAATATGTGTTTATACGCGCGTGTCTAGCATATTTTTGATCCCAGATCACTGATGAATATGATGAACATAATTGCTACGAGGGCTGATCCATATTGTACTTCGCTGGTTTCTTCCATCCGTTTTTAGTTCTAATAATACTGTACTATTTATTGTTCATCTAGATAATCCTCCATCTTCTCAAGCTTTCCTCTAATCCCACTTGTAAGCTAGAGTTGCCTTATCATTGTGTTATGTTCATATGTGTGTATACGCGCGTGTGTGTGTGCGGCTTTGTATATAGTGAGCGGGTAAATAATTTAATGATGATTGAAAATAGATACCAAACATAAAGAAAAACTACGAATGGTTGGTTCCCGCTCTGACCACTTCATTTAATCCGTCACTCCCCCACCCCCCAAACTCCCATTCCTTATCTCAAGCCCCTCATCCCTCTTACTTCGTGTGA
>NW_028234421.1:37100429-37102929 GCF_977035675.1 Penaeus japonicus
CTAGCATCGTCATTATTATTGTTGTTATTGTGGTGGGTATCTACATATTCTGTAGAGTTCTATGATATCATATTTGGTAGTGTGGTAACCCATTCGAACAAAACAAATATACAAAGACAACACACTATATACTTACTTGGTAAAATAGAGCGTAGAACCATTTAAGTGCGAGAAACCGTCAGCCAGATGATATCCAAAAGATCGTCTGTCCACCTCACTGCTTTAAAAATCCTCTTTCGTTAACTGTGCTGGTTTGACCTTTTTTTTTTTTTTTTTTTTTTTTTTACTGGCAGTTTCCCGTGCTCATGGTGACGATCTACCCATAACTTATTATTTTTGTATTTAATAAGTGTAAAATTATGTTTAAAAGTAAACTTAAAATACATGAAATAAAACAAAATTAAACACATACAACATGAGCACGTAAAAGATTATAAGAGAGAAAATCAAGAAAAGATGAAAGAAGGAATCCATGCGGGGAAATGAGAGAAAACACGAAGAAATAAACAGATGAAGAATGAGGGTAAGGTGTTTTAATCGTAGAAAAAAATAACAAGATCAAGGTATGGTAAGTACAGAATATCAGGTAAGTTATGTATAAGTAGTGTTGCGTAGAGTTGTAGCAATAAGTAAAAAGAGGATAAAAATACACTTCATTCCTATTATTATAAAAACAACAACAACAACAACAAAAACATACAAATAACAACAACAAAGCCAGATCATCTTGCAGGGCAGAAAAGTCCGCAGAATCGTCAGTGACGTCTTTCAATTCATCATTACTATCAATATCATTATTATCATTACTTTGATTTTCATTATCATTATTAGCGTTATTCTTGTTTAAATATCACTATTGTTATTATTGGTATCGTTACTATCCTTATCGTTGTTATAATAATAATTAACATCATTATTATTATTATCATCATCATGATTACCATTATCATTATCATTATCGAAATTATTATCATTATCATTATTATTATCATCATTATTATTATCATCATTATCATCATTATTATTATCAACATCATCATCATTATTATTACCAACAATATTATTATCAACATTATCATCATTTTTGATATTAATATTATCATCCTTATTATTATCATTATCATCGTTGCTATTGTTATTATTATCACTAATTATATTATTGTTATCGCTATCATTTTCATCATTATCATTACTTCTATTATTATTATCATTGTTATTATACTCATTATTATTATTATCTTTATTATCATAATCACTATTTCTATTACTGTTATCATTATTATCATCATTGTTATTGATAATTACTATCATCATTATCATTATTATGATGATCATCATTAGCAGTAGTAGTAGTAATATTGTCCTCATCACTATAATTATTTTCATTACTGTTGTCGTTGTTATTACCATTATCATCAATTATAATCATCATCATATACATTTTTTATATAATTGTTGTATTATTGTTTTGATACATTGCAACTTGATTTTGATATGATAATGTGATTTGATCTCCACATGCTACCTATTCACAGAAATTAAAACGAATCCTCTAGTTAAATCATATCGTTGCTACATTATCATGGTATTATAATCATTACACTTATCATAAGAATAAGCCAGATTTACGGAGCAGATGCACCACCGGGTTTATATGCACTGAGGCAAGCCCGCCTGTGTCAGCGTGTTCTGACTCGTGAGAGAGTGTACCAACGAGTGCTGACTCGACCTGAGCTTGATCCTCACCCACCGTGTTGCCCAGACAAGGCGTTGACCGCCAAGCGACAGTGGACGCTCACGAGCTTGGACGGGGCTCCATCTGCCGACCACGAGCATGCGAGGGTTACACTTATCATTATCATTATCATTGTAATTACTATTACCATAATTATCATAGTTCTCAACATTATAATTACTATTGTTATTATGCTTATTATTATGATTACAATCATTATAATTATTATCCTTATTATTCCTATCATTACTAATATAACAATCATTATCATCATCAATATTTATATTTTTCATTATCACCGCTGCTCTTTTCATATCATTGTATGTATTTTTATTGAGACTGTTGATTAACTTATCTGTAATGATAATGATGAAAACGATTTACATAGATTTACTTGAGTTACGTATCAAATTTCCTTCTCTTTGGTTGGAAACTCCATAGAAAATGGTATTTTAGGGATAACACTGATAAATCACCGGGACAAAATTCAATATATTTGCTCTCTTTAGATGCTTCATTTAGGTGTCCCTTAATTTATGCGTTGTACTTTTTCATAATGCAATAAATGCACAATTTCCTATTTAAGGACGAGCAGTAACCAGTAAATTCATGTATGTATATTTCTTCCCAAATTGCAAGTATGGAAAATACAGAAATTTGGGAGGTCTCCGAGCTCCCGGGCGTACACGAAAACAAAGTCAAGTGTGGAATGTTTCCTAATGGTTTTACATAAATTACACAATATTGCAATTGACAATTTCCATA
>NW_028234421.1:37202929-37205429 GCF_977035675.1 Penaeus japonicus
ATGATGATTATAACGGGGAATGAGATTGATAATGATAATTATAATGATTATAATAATGATAATAATAACAGTAATAATAGTAATGATAATAATAATGATGATAATGATAATAATAGTAATGATATTTATAATAACCATTATTACCATTATCATTATCATCGTTGATATTTCCCGAATAAATAACCACTAATATTGTGTATTATGATAAAACTTATTCTACCATAACTTCGGCTACTGACCTTGACTTCAACACAGTATCATAAAAATGATTAATCACTGTCTCTTACGGATTAATGTATCGACGTTACATCATTATATAAGTGTCATTAACTCGGATTTTCCGTTCATAAAAAATGATATAAGCCATAGTAAAGATGACCTAATTACAGGAAAGGGAATTTCATAAAAACTTCAATCTGACAACGACATGAAAAGTCATCAAGTTTCTAAAGTGTATGAGGTCGACTTTTCAGCAGCAGAGTTCAATAGAATATGAACTAAATTAAAAAGCATTGCTCTTATTTTCGTTCCGAGTGCGAAAATTCCTTAGAAGCTCTGCATTTTCGTCTTTTCACTCCATTACTTTATTTGCCTGCTGTCCTTATGAGAAAGAAGTTATTAACCTAATTAGTTGCAATATCAAGTGGAGGAACACGTAAGCTACCTTTGGATGCGATGTTGATTAATACAACTATCTTATCTATTTCAGATCGCACGTTGTTTTTTTCATTATTTTGGGGTTTACATCTGTCCTCTTGTACATTTTTACAATTATTATAAGAATCTCTCGGTACTGAATGAATACACTTCATAGTCTTTTTTTTTTTCTTCTTCTTCTTTTTTTAACATAAAGGGCTAATCGATCTGGGATTTCTGATGTGACTTTCTGCTTTCCATTCTTCACTGCGTTAACCACCTTACTTATAATTTGGTATTCTGGATAGTTTCTCACAGACCGTTCTGTATATATGTTTCTAAGGCCATTGTATTATCTGTCAAGAGACAGGTTTTCTCCTAGTCGGCCTTTGCATAACTCATCATCCATAAGTAGATGGATGGTAATAAACCGTCAGAGATGTATTTCTTTAAAGGTCTAGTTATTTTACACGACCACGATGTATTTCGATTTTAAGGGCCTTAAGAGAGAAAAATATGCAGGTCTAAATGAAAAGACTAACGGAGTGCTATTAAGTATGGATGCAATTGTAATTGCACTACCCAGATAATGACATTTTCCTTTTCGATGACTGTCTCTGGTATATAGTACGTATAAACATGCACGCATACATACATGGATAGATAAGATGTATGTATATAAATGTGTATATATATATATATATATATATATATATATATATATATATATATATATATATATACACACATATATATATATATATATATGTGTGTGTGTGTGTGTGTGTGTGTGTGTGTCTGTGTGTGTGTGTGTGTGTGTGTGTGTGTGTATGTGTGTTTGTATGTATATGTATATGTATATGTATATGTATATGTTTATATATATATATATATATATATATATATATATATATATATATATATATATATATATATATATATATATATATATATATATATATATATATATATATATGTATATGTATATATATATATATATATATATGCATATATATGTATGAGTATGTACGTATACACATGCAAGTTTTGAGAAAGAAATGAACCTAAGGACATATAGTATGCTCCGTTTTCAATAACTTTTGCTTATGATCTTGAGGAGAGGTTGTAATCAGTAGACCCTCATTTTCTGCTTGAAATGCATTTGAAAGTCTTTGATGTGTATTGAAGTACCTCTCAGTAAATATACTATTTTGCCTTAATTAAGCACTTCCCTATCTTCCTTAGATCCAGATAATTTACTTTCAAACGATACTGTTTGTGAGATACAATATGCCCAAGTGTCCATTCTCTATCCTCGCTTTTTGTTTTTTTTATCAGCTTGTTAACGATGTTAGGCTAACCAATAATCCGATTGCAGTTGTCCAGCTGTTCATTTCTAAAAGGATCAGACTTTGAAGTTATGTCGGGTCACATTCGAGTTGGGCTGAAGGTTCTCTCCTGCACTAAGGATTTTTCGTTGTCTTGTCGTTTAGTTCTCTTATTTGTCAAATTATTAAGCTGCAGGCCCATGTTAGTACAAATTTGGTATTGATTTCACCGAATAAATCTTTTGTAACGTTACCATCGTTATCAAGTCGTTTACCTTATTACAGTGTTCCTTTTTGGCGATACTTTGATGTCAATTAAGTTCTGAACATTCTGATAATCTTTCCACCCTTCTACATCCTACGTTTGCTTCTTGAAATAGGGGGAGCATTGAAATGGGCTTTCCCGATTTCCTAAATCCCTCTTCATTTTCATGTAGTAGTAATGGTACCAGTGCTGGTAATCTCATTACTATTACTCCTTATAACCCTATAGTCAACACTACTTCTATTATTATTATTGTTGTTTTCTCTTTTTT
>NW_028234421.1:37240429-37242929 GCF_977035675.1 Penaeus japonicus
AGACCGACAGCAAGAAAGAAAGAAAGAAAGAGAGGCAGGATACAGACATCGACAGACACATGCAGACACATACAGACAGGCAGACAGGGTGCAGCTGGAGTGGAACTTACCAATCCGTATATAAATATACGGATTGGTAGATAAATCTTTATGTCGATTGACAGAGAGAGTTGGGGTGGGGGTCGGTAGGGGGTAAGAGATTCGCGGATACGTGGATAGATATACTGAGAACTAAAGAAAGATAGATTTATAGATACTATAGACAGGCAAGTAAATAGACTGAGAGAGAGAGAGAGTGAGAGAGAGAGAGAGAGAGAGAGAGAGAGAGAGACGGAGAGAGAGAGAGAGAGGGAGAGAGAGAGAGAGAGAGAGAGAGAGAGAGAGAGAGAGAGAGAGAGAGAGAGAGAGAGAGAGAGAGAGAGAGAGAAAGAAAGAAAGAAAGAGAGGGGGGGGGGGGTAGGTAGAGATATATTGGTATGTAAATAGAGGAAACAAGATATAGCATACTTGATTTATAGACTCTGTAGACAGGAAGGCTATCATCAAATACATAGAAAAGAAAATGCACTTATTCAGATATAACATACAATAAACAAATCCGTCCTTAATTCCTATGGTACATGGATAATGAGAATAGACAAGATACTCAGCGTAAAATAGTGAGATCTTCTTCAGTCCTATTCTATCTAGTCTGCATTATCTTTACCTGTTCTTTCATAACGTGTGTGTTATTTTCTTCAATGTCCTTTCCATCGCATCAACTAATTGCATAATAACACTTACATGGGAATTAAACGGGAAACCTAATGACTTCGGGGATGCTTTCTAAACAGCAGAGCAATCATGGTAATGCATTTCTCATTTACTTCCTAATGGGCTAAACAATAATTTGTGAATATCTTCATTCTAAACGAAAAATTAAGATCCTTATTGTTTTTATGTTCCAAAACTTTATATTACCAATGCAGTGGAAAGCAATCGTAGTCAGTGGATTACAACACACTAAAAAAAAAAAAAAAAAAAAAAAAAAAAAAAAAATCGCAATTATACGTCCGCTCGACAAATACACAAATACTACAAACTTTGAGATCGATAAAGAAACTGAGGCTGATATCATAATCAAAATGCGGATGTTTGTTTAAATTTGAAACTTATCTATGACTGGATGATTTATAAATATGGTTTATTTTCTGCTATTATTATATCTAGCATTATTATTTTCAACATCATTATTATTGTTTCTCTTATCATTACTATTTTTATCATTATTGTTGTTTCTATCATTATCATTATTTTCATCATTATTGTTGCTATTATTATTGTTATGATCATTATTATCATGACTATTATAATCATTATAATTATTTTTATCATTATAATCATTGTTTTTTTTATCATCATTATCATTATCAGTTTGATTATGATTTTTGTTATCATTATTGTTAATATGATTGTTATTATGATCGTTATTATCATTATTATCTTCATTATTATTATCATCAATATCATCATAATTATCATCATTATCATTATCATCAATATCATCATAATTATCATTATTATGATTATTATCATTATCTCTTTATCATCATTATCATCATGGTTATCCTTTTTATCATCATTGTTCTCATTATTATCATTATTATCATAATTGTATTGCTATTGTTATTATTACTATTATCATCATTATTATTATCACTATCACTACTATTATCAATATCCTCATTTTATCTTTATCATCATCACCATATAATTATAATTATTAACAACAACAACAAAAATCGCGATCATTATCATTGTAATTATAGTCTTTATATTCATCATTATTATTATATCATCATTCTTCTTCTTATTGTTATTGTTGTTATTATTATTGTTATTATCATCATCGAAAACATTGATAATGGAGTTACATGTTAAGAAAAGGGTTAAATGGTCCTGGAAGTCTTAACTCCGTCGCTATTTTTTTTTTTCTTTTTTTTTTTTTCTTTTTTTTTCCAGGGGCGTCCTGTGAGACACTAACCCTGATGAAGGTGAGAGACAGAGAGATGAGTTGGCGAAAGAACCGTAAAAGGAACTCTGGACATAAGGGACAAGTCGATTCGATTTATCTGAAGAAGGAATGTAGGATTCGGTGTGGTAGGTGACGGGAGTGACGCTCTTTAGGAGAGGTAGATGCTGGGATGGTTCAAGGATTTTTTTTTTTTTTTTTTTTTACTTCCCGCCCAATGCCAAGTGGCTTTGGCATTTCCTTGTCGATGGAAGTCATCGTATCCAAACACCGTGTTTTTTTTTTTGTTTTTTGTTTTTTAAGGAGATTGGCTTTTGGCTTCAGATGATTAATTAGTCTTATTTTTACGTTGCATTATGAGCGGTTGTCTCTTTGCTGGCCGTGTTGGTTTTTACTCACACCTACACACACACACACACACACACACACACACACACACACACACACACACACACACACACACACACACACACACACATATACATAAAT
>NW_028234421.1:37247929-37262929 GCF_977035675.1 Penaeus japonicus
TCTCTCCTTCCCTTATATCTAACTTCTCATGTAACTGTTCATATGTATTTTCCTTCGCTTTTGCCAATTCCTACTTTGTTATCCTACACAACTCTTTGTATTCCTGATGGGTTTCTTCATCCCCAAGTCTGTCCCAGTTCTGTTTTCCCATTTTCTTTCTCCTTATACCATCTTGCACTTCCTCATTCCACCACCAGGTTTCCTTGTATTCTTTTCTTCGTCCTGGTGTCAACCAAAGTACACATTTGGCTTTTTTAGCCAACGTTTCTGAGATCTCTTCCCTATATATATATATATATATATATATATATATATATATATATATATATATATATATATATATATATTATGTATATATATACATATATATATAATATATATATATATATATATATATATATATATTACATATATATAAATATATATATATATATATTACATATATATATATATATATATATATATATATATATATATATATATATATATATATATATATGTGTGTGTGTGTGTGTGTGTGTGTGTGTGTGTATAATATATACATATATACATATATATATATATTATATATATATATATATATACATATATGTATATATATATATATATATATATATATAAATATCTATACATATATGTATATATAAATACATATACATATATAGATATATATATAAAATATATGTATATATATATATATATATATATATTCATATACATATATATATACATATATTTATATATATATATAATATATATATATATATATATATATATATTCATATACATAAATACTAACACACACACACACACACACACACACACACACACACACATATATATATATATATATATATATATATATATATATATATATATATATATATATATATAGACAGACACACACACACACACATATATATATATCAGAAAATTAGTTTATCTCGGGCAAATTCACCAAGAGTCCTGCCTTTTATATATATATATATTATATATATATATATATATAATATATATATATATATATATATGTATATGTATATGTATATAGAGATACACACATACTCACACACACACACACACACACACACACACACATATATATATATATATATATATATATATATATATATATATATATATATATATATATATATATATATATTATACAGATACACACACACGCACACACACACACTTATATATATATATCAGAAAATTAGTTTATCTCTGGCAAATTCACCAAGAGTCCTGCCTATTAAGGACGGAGCAGGACAAACTCAGAAACTTTGACACAGAAGATGGATTCAGAAACAATTCCAACTTTGGTGTGGGGAGTGCAGATTCCTGTTATTGAAACTTTCCCTCTCTCCTATGAAATGAGGTGAAAGATCTTATCTAATGTACTTCTATTATAAATGTTATACATGAATTAAATTTTCAGAAAATGTTTTCATAAATGATTCACGATTTTTCTGACTTCCAGCGTTGCAGTAATATTATATATTTGCAAATAATTAACCGTGCTTGCATATGTTGATGGGAATTGTTACGGTACCGTGACTCATTCCACGGTTTTGGTATAAGATTTGCTATAAGAATGGAAGCCTCTTTGCGTTGATATGTGTTTCTTATACTATAGTTCTGGCGAAATGCAGTATTTACTTCCATATACATATATACCGATAAATGAATAGCAACAGTTGTTTAGATTCATAATCTAATGATAAATGTTTATGGAAGGATAGAGGAAATCTTCATTAGTATCTGTGGGTGAATTACCATTTATATAGTTATCAATGTTATGACAGACTTGAATTTTAGAATGACATAATTCATCATCTTAATGACAAAAAGTATTTATCCTTATACCATTATCACTCTAAACATTTTATGCCTAAAAAACATTGGACCAGGTTAATCCTAAGCTCCGTAAAGCTTCGTCATGTGCCGGGCTCTCAAAACTTTTAGACTTACTTGACTAAGCTGCAACGCCACTTACACATATGGTTCCATGTTTAGTTTTTTTCTCACACACACACACACACACATTTCTCTTTATCTCTCTTTGGCATTTCATGTAAGTTCAATGCTAAAGCCTCAGGGAATCAAGCGAGCTATTTCCCTCTATCGAACAGGAGTCTGCACGCGGGTTACGTAAACACAATGCAGTTCGTTTTGTCTTTTTGCATTGAGAGAAATGGAAAACAAAGTTGATTATGCAGCCGAAGGGGAAGGCTTGACATATGTGGTAAGAGGGGCGGCGGGAAGGCGAACCAGGGATGGAAGGAAATGGAAATCAAAAAGGAGAGACGTGTGAGGGAAGAAGAATACCGACCACAAAATGTCAATACGAACAAAAAATTATAATACCAACTGTAACAACAGTGACAAGGCGAACTCACTCAGTCACTCACTCCTCACTCAGTCACTCACTCAGTCACTCACTCCTCACTCAGTCACTCACTCAGTCACTCACTCCTCACTCACTCCCTTCTCTTACGGCGCAACAGAAATTTCCCGAGCGCAATGCATTTCTCGGCGTGTTTATGATCCTCGTCTGTAGAGCTCGTGCGTGGTGTAATAGTCTGCCGTTCTTGTGTACCATCATTCTGTCGACAATGGGCTCTGTGGACGCGTGATGTATTGTCTCCTTGGGGATGTGGTTGGCCTCTCGCTCACGGCCCAGTGACTCTGTTTGTTGCTATGGCGATGGGGATTATGGTGATGCGCATGATGTTCGTGGGTTTAGTGGTGATGACGGACGATTGTGTTGATTGTGATAAAGGCTGTCGCAGTGCCGGGATAATCTACGGAGTCATCGTTGAGATCTTGTTTCAGCACCAGGTTGATTATCATAACAGACCAATAAGAAAACAAACTAGAAAACACTCGGAGAGCCCAAATCTCAGCCTACGTTAAACTAAGAAAACATTTTTTTTTTTTTTTTTTTTTTTTGGGGGGGGGTGAAGATTCCGTGAGCTACGTTATTGTCAATATATGTTTCCATCCCCACCAATGTCTAATAAATTGGTCCTTGGCCCATCGGTATCCTACCTATTCGATTTCATTACAAGTCAACCGTAACCGATATGCAAACGCCTTTATCGAGGTACAAATTTATTGATGATAGCTAAGGGTTATGGTGATAAAGCTATAGCCAAAAGGTAATGAAAGTAACACGGAATGGAGACTGAAGTAATGGTGAGGAGAAGTGGAAGACTCGAAGATTGTGGTGTGTGAATGGGATACGATTTTGCTTGAAATATATGCATAGACTTACACATAGAAAGTCATGAACATTAACAATATCCCTCAAATAAGAGAGAGAGAGAGAGAGAGAGAGAGAGAGAGAGAGAGAGAGAGAGAGAGAGAAAGACAGAGAGAATGAGAGAGAAAGACAGACAGTTGGCCATGAGAGTTCATCACACGATTTTGAAGATTTTCCCAGTTCTTGATACCAGTCAATTACGTAATAACATTCAACGCTTTTATAAACATCGTCAAATTTGGTTTGCCTTTATGATTTATCCTTTTGGTCTTTGAGGTGAAATCTAACGAAGCTTTATTATGAAAATTATTTGATTACGCAAGTCTGCGAATAGATATCAGATATCTCCTCATAAATATTCCTAAAGTTCATGTCTATGCCAAGTCTTTTTTAAAGATCTCACCATTAGGTGAAATCTTAAGCATAAAGGTGAAGGGTGGATAGACAGGTAGATAGATAGATAGAGAGTATGAGAGAGAGAGAGAGAGAGAGAGTGAGAGAGAAACAGACAGAGAGAGCGAAAGTAGGGGGGGGGGGGGGCAGACAGACAAACAGACAGACAGAAAAACAGAAAAACAAAGACAGAGGCATTAACAGAGACGGAGACAAAGACAGAGACAGACAGAGACAGACAGAGACAGTCAAACAGACATACGACGGTATTAGTAAGTAACGAATGTTTAGACGGTGATGACGAACGACAATTGGAGACTGATGGTTAATCTACAAACGCACTCTGTCGTCACCCAACGAATGAGGATGACGACAAGGGAGAGCAGAAGATAACATGTAAGTGAAGAACGCGGCGAGAAGAGAAGCTGGACTAAGAGGGGCATGGTAGCAGGATGAATCCTCATTACAGGAAGCGAGTGTCATGAAGGATGGAGAGAGCAACCGTCTGTCTCAAAGAACATGAGTTGGATACAGTTGATTAAGGGGTAGACGTTACTAAGAAAGGAAATTCATTTGCTTTAATACATGATTATAGAACACTGTTTACATGTTAATCAGTTGCATTTTTCTACTAAAAATATTTTAGTGTGGCATGAGACTTATTTTCCTTATTTTCTGATTAAAAAAAAAAAAAAAAAATGTGCTTGATATTATGTACAATCTAACATTGACACGTTGGCTCAAAAAGCAGATAAAACATTAATAAATATATGAATGAAAGGAAAACAATAGAGAAAAAATCTTCACACTGTACTTTCCATTATCCAGCCACGTCCAGCCTCGTAAAAACGCTACCGCAAAAAGACTCGCTGGTGAAATACTAGCGTTCAGCCATCAACAGCAAATTGTAGCAACTTATATATGAGACGTCGCTTCCTGACATTCTCTCCCAAAAGGAAGTTTTATGAGCTTTTCTCTTGTCAACAGTCCAAGATCTTTACCTGGGAATGCTGCGGGGATGCTGGAAAGGCTATACCCAGTGGGCGGTCGGACGTGAAACCAAGGCATTGTGGAAAATCATAAATAAAAGAGAGAGAGAGAGAAAAAATGAATACACATAAAAATAGTCTGCTATATACACTATCCTCATCATCATGTATATATATATGTGTATGTGTGTGTGTGTGTATGTGTGAGAGAGAGGGAGAGAGAGTGCAACACAGATTATATCCCTTTTATGTCCACTTATCCTTCTTGGTAATTTATGAAATCAACGTTTATGAATAATCCCTTACTGCATTAAGCAAATCAATCAGAAAGTCCAACGGGAAGTTATAGAAATCCTTTTATATACCTCTGTCCTTCGCTTGTTGATTCACGAGTCAGTAATCATAAAGCATTTGGATAATTTGTTTTTTCCCTTCGCTGGCCAGTTAGAATTAGCTTCATTTGCTGAATGCGACAATGGTGTTCCATAATGACAATAAGAGAGAAGATAACGGATAGAATGGTTTAGGAAAATCTTATGAAGTTGTAGGAATTTGGTCCAGTACACATCACGTCGTTTACAATTAGTAATAAACTAATGTATTACAAGAGGAAGAGATATAATGGTATGCCACGGATCTCCTAAAAGAACAAAGTTAACACACACACACATATGTATATATATATTTACACATATATATATACACATACATACAAACACACATTTTACCTCCCTGACCGGGACTTGAACCCGAGCCGTCAGATAGACAGACCCAGCCCTAAATCCAATAGACCACAAGACCTACTAAAAGAATTGTCTAACCAGGCACCTTACAACCATCATGGAAATTACCAATTTGCTCATAGCAGAGTAGTGATAGCGAGGTTTTACAGGCAATTCCCGTGGGCACTCAGCAGCAATGAATCAGAAATTCAAGTCCCAAATCAGGTTACTGGGGTTCTATCTATGTGAGAAAGATGGTAGAATGCAGTAACGCATATGATATAGAAATGCAAATTTTCCTTCCCTGAACAGGATTTGAACCCGAGCCGTCATATTGACAGACCCAGCCTTGAATCTAATAGACCACAAGACCCATTAAAAGAATTGTCTAACTAGATACCTTACAGATATTATTGGAATTAGCTATTTGCTCATAGCGGAGCAGTGATAGCGAGGTTTTACAGACAATTCCCATGGACAGTCTAGGGTATTTCAATAATTGCAACTTTTGAAATGTCATTGTGACTGTACAAAAATAGGCTCCATATATCATAAAAATGAAATGTGAAAAAAAATCAGCTTGATCTGATAACGTTTAGGGGTTGCACTTTTCAATTTAATATATTACGCATTTCCGAGGAATTGGGGCCGCGCAGCGGACGAGGTCCACGGACTTCGAACTTCCACGCTAACGTTAAGTGATCATAGTTCCCTTCCGAATCGCAATCTAATTTGTGTCTTAAGGTGCATCAAGTTCCTCGCTGACCTTGGGAACCTAAACATTGTATGCAACAAATTTCTCACAGACCTTAAGCACTTAAATACCGCATAAAGCAAGTTCCTCAATCACCTTAGGTCGGAAGTCTTTCAATACTTCTAGTTCCTCACTGAACTTAATGGCCTGTAAAGTAATGCCATGTTTCTTCAATAAGCATATAAACGTTAGTTAATTAATAACATTATTATACATTCCAACAAGCTTCTGTTGTGTTGCTACTTGTTTGTGATATATTGGCACGATATAATTCGCTGAAAGTGTTTTATTAAAATCCAAACTTTTCTGGACGACAAATTGCTTTGAAACTTGTGACTAAATTGAAGAATTATATCAGAAATTTGGACTGAAGACTATTACTAAACTAAAGGCCATCACAAAAGTACTTAACATAAAGAAAGTATATTATTATACACAGGAGGAGAGTTTGAAAGCTTCGTTTATTGGTACTGAAATCGTATCTTTTAAAGGCAAAAGATAACCGAGAGAGTGCTACAAGAAGACATCGAGTGGTATGAAGCAGAGTTAAATGGTAGTGCTGCATCCACTGGTTCTGCTGACCATAAAGCCTACTAAAAGGAAGGAATACAGAAATAAGAGGAAACGTAGTCTGGCAAATAAATTACTGAGTGAGATTCAGGAATATGTGAAAACGATACAGATGATGAACATGACAACGGAAACTTAATCTTTCTCAACCTTTGAAGATTTATCCACTCCTGAAGACTGCCAGAAGGGAAACGGAAATACACCACGGAAATAATGCAACAAATTTTACTGATGTTTGTTTTTCTCAAGTAGTAGGTCTTGACAGCAGATTGATTCCTTTAGATACTACCATTTCCGCAAGAAAAGGCAGGCAACTATTGGTAAAAGAGATGACACTCTAGCTTCATTGAAGATAACCAATATGAATAAAAAACATGTCATAACCTCAGGGAATTAACAGAAGTGATTGATTTTTATGAAAATATAAATGATGAGGTCCGTTTTCAGTGGCCAATTAACTTTAATACTATCGACGGGTAACCATTCATGAACTACTAAACAGACATGCAAAATTATTTTGTCTTGAGTCCTTAAAAGAATTTTAAAAACATAATATTGCCTAGGATATTTGTGCCAGTCGGTGTTAGGTGGTTAGGTTATATGTGTTCATCATTACATGTTTGTATATCACATGATGCTGTACTTGATAAATTATGAAGTATTGAAAATGCTGATTTGCCATCCAAGACAAAAGTTGGCTTGAAAGACAATTTGATTAGATGCTTGGGGACATTGCAAAAGAACCCTACTGTTATCAAAGGTATCTTCAAGTTC
Organism: Penaeus japonicus; assembly: GCF_977035675.1. Taxonomy (NCBI): domain Eukaryota; kingdom Metazoa; phylum Arthropoda; class Malacostraca; order Decapoda; family Penaeidae; genus Penaeus; species Penaeus japonicus. Next base: position 37,255,403 of record NW_028234421.1, read on the forward strand.
TCCAAGATCCATTTCTTTTGCTGGCGAAAAGCTGTCATTAGTACAGAGCCGACAATATTTCAGACAGCATTTAGGGCATCTCAAATATGTTCAGAAGTAGGGATCAGATTAGGGTTTGACAAATCCTACTTTGCATCCATCAGTAGATATCTGTATAACACAGATGTCATTTTCATGCCACTCTCTCACGATGCTGACAGCATATATGAGGTATTTGGTATGCTGAAAATGGAATCGGAAAAAGCTGGATATACGAACCAGCCAAACCCGAAGGATCGAATTTGGTACAATTTTTCCTATGAGAAGTTATGGAACCTCACCACAGAAATGTTTGTGAATGTCCCAGGTTTTTCGGAGAGTGTTTAGTTCTCCTTTGTTCCATTATATATAGGATATAAAATATATGGTAATTGCGGATAGAGGAATATAGTACATGTGAGAAGTTGTTGCATATTATAGATATTGCCAATAAAAATACATTTGTAATATACTTTCACCATGCGTAATATTATGCTTAATTGTAGAAAAAAAAATCTTTATTAAAGACTAGAATTATACTATACACGATTAAATAAATCAACATAATTTGAATACATCGTTAAGTAATCACTGCTAAAATGACGAAGAGAATATAGAAAATGGGAATTTCACCCCAGACTAATCTAATTATTTAATAATATTTTCCGTATCTTTGAGTTAAAAGTGCAATAGGTAAATAATGATAAAAACAAATAAAAATAGTATCACTAGTCATGAAAAAAATAAATGGAACATACTTCTGAACAGTCCCCGTGAATTTGAATGATTTTCCAAAAATCACCAATTATTGAAATACCCTAGGACTGGACACTCGGCAGCAATGAATCAGGTTACCCAGGTTATATCTGTGAGAAAGATGGTAGAATGCAGTAATGCATTTGATATAGAAATACAAATTTTACCTCCCTGACCGGCCATGGAATATATGAATATGAATATATATTTATATACACAATATATATATATATATATATATATATATATATATATATGTATATATATTATATATATATAATATGTATATGTTAAATATGTATATATATATATATATATATATATATATATATATATATATATATATATATATATATATATGTTAGGGGAGAAAATATGGAAGGGATGAAAGATGTAAAATACAAGAATTAAGAGCCAGAAGTGTAAATGAAGCGTGAATGTTAATTGGACATATGACATAATGACTTAACGAGTGCGGAGCTGCAAACGTGAGTGAATGAGTCTGATATGTGTATTTATGCATATTTTGTGTACGCATTTTACAAACAATTATTCGACGCTTAACACAATGCAATGTAATAATGGAAAGTTGATGTGTTTGACAGAAAGTTCGCCGCGAACCACTGCGTGAAACCCGAAGGATAATCAGGAATAAATAAGGGGAGTGGCACCTCAGCTTGGCCAGGGCATACCGCCTTCCAAGGTAGCAAGGCAAGAAAAGGTCTTGCTACACTTGCTGTCCAGCTGCAAGGTCACGATTCCTTGGCCTGCCGCTTATATTGACAATTAAGAGATTTTGCCACAAATCCTTAACCCACAAATCCTCGGGACCTTGGGCGCCGCCCGTCATCACTAAAGCACTGGAAGAGAGGCCTGGAGTGCATTGTTAGGCGTGGAGCTAATATCGAGTACGAGCACGTTCGCGGGCCCGAGCGCGGGTACGAGCGCGGATTCCTGTACACTCGTCTCCACTCGATCACTACGATGCCTTGGTCCTGGAGACGTGTCACGAGCACCGCTGGCGCTACCGAGTGCGACGGCAACGCCGATCACTCGTCTTCCTCGTCGCCAAGCAACGGATGTGCACCGAAGGAAATAGTAGTGGAAATGAAATCTATGAGATCTATTGAGCTTGTGGTGACTATAGTGTCTACTGTGTAGACACTGTGTTACTGTGCGGATACTGGTTACTGTGCGGATATTAGTTACTATGCGTTGTTGATTATTGTGCATTATTAGTTAATGTACGAAGTTAACGTCATTAGTGATACTGTGCGTGGTTGTGCTAACGTCATTAGTGATGCTATGCGTGGTTGTGTTAACGTCATTAGTGATACTAAGTGTGGGTGTGTTACTGTGTATTACTTGTTATAGTACGTACTCGTCAACGTGCGTATTCATATCAATACTAGTGAGCATGTGCTATGGTGTATTCGATATAAGAAACTTTGCATTCATAAATGAAAACCGCAACTTCCATTTTCTTCATCCCACTCATTATAGTCAGTCAAAACAGAGAACAGAAGATCACGGGTGGGAGAATTCATGAAAATCACTAAGATCCAGATTAATCGGGGTTCTTGTATCCAAGAGAATCATCATGATTAACGAGATTCCTGAACTGAACTTCATCCTGTAAGGGTTGGCTTTAACACAGCCATCAAGCCAAGAAATTCTTATATTTCAGGTAGCGTGTAAGAATTGAATAAAATACTGAATGGAGTTGTGAAATAATATACAGAAAAAAATGTATATATGTTTATTAGATTAAGCACAAAACACATAGAAACAATAACAATAAAAACAATCATCAATAATATAAAAAGAAACAACAAAAGCCAGATACTTATGTATGGTATGTAGCGAACAGGTCACGAGCTCTCAGCCAACTGTCTGAGGAGCTCAGCAGTTGCTCTGACATAAATTATTCATGTTCTTTATGATCAGTTTTGTAAGACAGTTCTCATATTTTCATTAAACAATGATTATAATTTATTAATAAACAAAAAGTAAGATCATCTCTATTTTAAAGATATATATAAATATGTAGATTAGCGCGGGAAGTTAGAAGTCCTGACCGATGAAGTGTCTTCCAAGACGAAGTGTTGTTTGCTGGTTGTTTGTAGCTCCTTGAAAATACAAGGAAGACTAAGGCGAAAATAGGGTTAAAAGCCCCGTGGAAAAAACGTATTGCTGTCTGACTACATCCCTCCCGATCCTGGAAAAGGAGAGGATGACTTGGGAACCCTTGACTGACAATCGGCTCGGGGCGAAAGCCGACACCCTTCCACCAAAATGAGGCTGGAATCTGGTGCGAAATCATTTGGGCGTCACATTCAGCGGGATATAGAGTTGCAGGTACTGATTTATTATCAGTATGTGAGCTCGCATTTTGACAATGTTCAAGAGAAAGTAGGAACAGATCAGTGCAGAGATAAGGCAGGATTCTAGGCCGTGGGACTCCACAAGATGGTCGGATGCTGAAACAAGGCTGCAAGAAGTCATGACATTCATTTCACTGGGATGACAGCAGCAAACAGCAACAGATCCACTTGGTTTCACTCATCAGAACAACCCATCACGACAGCGGCAGGGACAGACCATGCAGATAGCTGTTGGAGAGTTGGCATGAGCTTTCATGTGGACGAAAAAAATAAAAAATAAAAATAAAGGGACCTGTTTTATGCAAGCACTGGAATGTTGATCCATTTGAACTTCTAAGACAAATTACTCTGCGAATATTCTCACAAGGGATAACATCATAACACTTAATGGATCATCAGGAGAGTATTCTGCAAGAACACCATCTGGACTCACTATCTCCAGTTCGTGTTGTGCCTCGTAGGGCAGCATATCATTACGATGAAGTCGATAAACACTGTTTCTTTCACCAGATAAGTCACAGGTCAAGTGCGCTTTGTAATCCTTAAGGGACCTGTTCAGCGTGCTGTCAGACAAGTGGCTTTCTGAGGAGGACTTTTTCGTAAAATTAGACCAACATCCAAGCCAGTAGCAGGTATAGACTTCCTTGCAACGTAATCCATATATATTCTTTACATTGTTTACTTGCAAGTACAGCTGCATCACGTGCCTGAATTAACTTTGCAAACCTATTATTAGCAGGTTTATTTACAGTTAATTTGTTAATCCAACTGGATAATTTATAGATTGTCCAAGCATCAAATATAAGGATTGGTTATTTACCGACCTGTTGACTGAAGAGTTGATAGCAAACCTAACATGAGCTATCATCGTGTCCCACCGACGAGGATTCTGCTCAGTCAGTGCATATAAAGTATCTTTAATTACTCTGTTAGTCCTTTCACATAGTCCATTACTCTCTGGATAAGGGGTTATAAAGTTTATCTTAGTTTCCAGCAGTTTACAAACAGTTCTAAGAAGAGAATTAGTAAATTCAGTGCTATTATCGCATATGAACGCTTGTAGTGGATCTAAGATTGTGATGAAATCATTAATCAAAGCATTCGTGACAGTTGCTGCTTGTTTATCTTTGGAGGTATAAGCTAAGTAAAACGTGATAATTGATCTACAATCACCAAGACATACTTGAAATCATTGTCTGACTTTGGCAATTCAAAGAGATCCATGCTGACTCGCTCGAGGATGCTTAATGCAAGTGGAACATCTGCTAATGATGCTCGATGCCCCTGTTGAGCTTTACGCTTTTTACAGGTTAAACACTTACTTACATAATTCCTTTCCTAGGAAGTTATATAATCCTTGGAGTTTCCTATATGCACAATAGGTCCCAGGATGACCAGCAATCTTACTATTATTAGTAATGTCCAGGGCATGTAATCTGCATTTCAAAGGAATACATAATTGACTTACCAAACCAGAAGCCTTATCTTTGACGTGATATATAACTCCATCTATGAAGTCAAACTCGTCCAATCTTGCAGGTAATTTGCGCTTAGGGAATGATCGTCCTTCAAGAAAATCTTGAGTCTTTAACCTGCAATGCACGAAATGCTTTAGGATCTAAGGTAGTCAAATCTACAGATGTTATTGGATTAATCTGCCTTGATAAAGAGATCTAGTACATGATCACTTGCTCCTTCTTTATGAAAGACTTTATAATCATAGCTCATTATTTCATGACTCCAGCGGGTCATTCTAGCAGATTTAGTTGGACGTTTGAAAATTAAGACTAATGGCTTATGATCCATATAGATATGAAATTTATGACCATATACATATGAATGAAATGGTTTAATAGCTTCAACAACAGCTAAAGCCTCCAACTCGGTCTCTGAATAACGAATCTCTGCACCTCTAAGTTTGCGACTGTAATAAGAAACTGAGTGAGGTTGTCCATCATGCTTTTGGATTAAACAAGCACCAATGGCTCGCTGATTTGCATCTGTATGGATTTCGAACAGCAAGTCAACATTAGGACGTTTCAAAAGAGGAGCAGTAACTAATATTTCCTTTAAACTAACTAAAGCCCTCTCATGTTCTGGCTTCCATACAAACTTGGTATTATTCTTAGTTAAATCAGAAAGTGGAGCTGTTATTTTAGAGTGATCTTTGATATGCCTGCGGAAATATCCAGCAGCACCCATAATCCTTCTCATCTGCTGTGAGTTGGTAGGTATGGGAAGGTTACATATGGCCTTCACTTTACCAGGGTCAGGTTGTGCACCTGCAGCAGAAATGAGGAATCCTAATCTCACATTTTGCCATGATTAATTTAAAACCTGCACGAGACAAAAGAGAAGGGTTCATCTAGATGATCAAGATAATCAGAAAAGTTTTTACTATAATGATATCATCTAGATAACAAAGTGTATGACGTCCTAAAACGGCTCAAGACCAAGTTAGCTCGCCTTTGATAAGTGCTTGGAGCCGATGTTAAACCAAATGGCATTCGAATCCATTGAAGAAAGTTCTGTCCATCCGAAAATGCCGTTTTAGGCCGATCTGCCTCATTAACCTCTATAGTACAGTATGCTGCTCTAGAGTCTAGAGTAGAAAAGATATGTTCTTCGCCGAGACTGTCAATAGGTTCTTCTATCTTGGGAAGTGGATACGTGCTCCTATGGTAACATTATTCAGCTGCCTGTAGTCAACACAGAAACGATGAGACCCATCCCTTTTCACAACTAGAACCACATTACTAAGCCATGGACTCATTGATGGTTCATTTACTCATGCTTTAAGCATGGACTGACACTCAGACTTAATAGTCTTTCGCTGACTGTGGACGTTTTACCAATACTAATTTTATCACCATCAAATAAACCCCTGTGCTTCTGTAGAATGGGCAAGACCTTACTTCTTTGCTCTTTTATTAAATGTTCTAAATTTGGAAGCTTTACTTCGATTACTACCTCAGGATTACATTGCTATTTTACTTGGGTCAGAGTTAGAAACTTCCACTTTTGTTAGTAGCTTTCTATTTTTAAGCTTAATTCTGCGAGGTAAAATATCAACAGTCCAGATGTAAACTTTTCTATTCTGTACACTCCCAACTGAATGAGGAATCAATAGATCATGTAAGTGACCCTGTATGTATACATCCTCATCAGGAATACCATGATTTACTGAACATGAAATAAACTTAGCACTCATTGGAGGAATACTAGTATTTCTGAGAACTCTAGCACATGGAACTGGTTGTTGAAAACGAGGTGCTGTATCAAGATTACAATCCCTTTTTGTTACTTTGCAAAAGGACACTTTATTAACAGTCTAGTTCTGGTGCTGGATATGACCTTGCAAAAGGACACTTTAGAAATTCTTGGATGATCTGTATAAGTTACAGTTACTCTGATTGAACCAAGAGAAAGATAAGTCTGTCCTGGCTGATGTGAATGAACCGAGCTGAATTCAAATCTACTCATTACATCTATGCCAATTAAGGAGGAACCTGGAAAATCACAACTTTATCAACTACTACTAATCTGTGTGTCAGGCTAAGTCCTAGAGCAATAGAAATATCAAAATCCCTCTCTTCCAAGACATCAAGAAAGTCACCAGAAGCACTAAAAGTGACCTGGCTCCTTTGGAGTGAGACTTCAATGCCGAGACCTTCAACAAGGATGCAGAAGAACCAGTGTCGATGAATGCAGGCAATTCCTGACCATTAATACAAACTTTTATCAAATTCTTAAGCATAAATCCATCTCCGTTTTGCATTTAGCCAACAGATTACAGGGAGTTTTAACACTACTGGCCTTTCTGAAAAGTCACAGCATTCTGAACACATGTGGAATGTTCCTTTATATGTAGTTGCTGTAATCCAGGACATCGAGATCTTAGATGACCTGGCTTTAAACATTGCCAACAAACATTAAACAGAGGCTTACCTCTGTAATTTTTTGCGAGGTGTCCTTTGGAGCGGTGAAAAGCGCAGTATGGCTCATTGTTGGAATTTGCTAGTTGTGCCAAAGGACCATCTTCACCTGAAACAACCAAGGCTCGTAATCGTTCTGGTAAACCCTGAGGAAAAAGTCTTTTCACAGTTAGTGTTACATCCCCAAATTCATAAGGAAAATCCCTTGCACTCGAAAGAACTGCTGCTTCAAGTTCAATCTGAAAATCTTTAGGCAACTGTCCTTGTATAAGTCTAAGAGCTCTTATCCTTCTAAAGAAATCCCCTGAACTTCTGACACCACCAAATTTGTCCCTTTTATAGCCTTTCTAAATTCACTCCAAGTAGTAAATTGTTCAAACTGACCACTATTAATAATAGTTTCTGCATGACCTTGACAATGTGTTTTTGCAACT
>NW_028234421.1:37275429-37282929 GCF_977035675.1 Penaeus japonicus
AAATTTTAAAAATTTTAATAAAAAAACATATAATATTTAAAAATAAAATATATATAAATTTATATAAAAATATATTTATTATAAAAATTATATACAAATTATAAAAAAAAATTTACATATATATATTATTTATATATTTTTATATACATAATAATAAAACACAAATATATATATATAAAATATAAAATATAAAAAATTTTTACATAATAAAACAAATAAAAACCAAAAAACAAAATTTTTTATATAATACATATATTTTATAATTTTATAATATATATTATTTTTTTATATATATTATATAAAATTTATAATTTTATATATATATATTTGTTTTTTATATAATATATAAAAAAATATATATACAAAAATTTATAATATTATATATAATAAAAATTTTTTTAATATTTTATAAAAATATATAAATATAAATATATTTTATAAAATATTTATAATATTAAAAAATAAAATATATTATATATATAAATATATAATAATTAATAATTTATAAATTAAAAAAAACCCCAAAAACAACAAACACAAAACACCACACACACAAATATATAAAAATTTTAAAAACATAAAAAAACATATAAAACATATATAAAATTATAGATAAATTTAAAAAAATATATAATAAGTAAACATACATACTAAACACCAACACACACCATATATATATAATAAAAAATAATATATATATATATTTTAAAAATTTTAAAATATTTAATATAATATATATATATATTTATTTTGTGTGTTAAAATATATATGTATTTTTAAATTACAATATACACATATATACATATAACCACATATATTCATCTATTTATACGCGGTAATAATCGCGTATGCTGATTGAGTGTTCATATGAATTTTGTGATTCAGCTTTTAAGCTTCAACGCAGGTTAGCTGGCTAGCCGCTCAAGCTCGAAGCACCTCACTTAGCTCCTTACCTCCGCACCACCTCAGGTAAGTGTCCGTATTTTCTTTGTGAAACATGAAACCTTATAAGTTATAAGTTTTGGTTAATTTCAATTATACAATTTGGGTCTTATATTGTTACTTTTATTGTTGATTGTTCTCCTTGCAGCCTCCTCCAATTATACTAAACACTTGTCAACTCCTGCAAGTGATTGCTGACCCCGACATTACGAACTTCGTCGTGGTTGTGCTGGTGACTTTTTTTTTTTTTTTTAACTTATTTATTTATTTATTTTTATTGAGAGTACCAGTGATTGTAATAGTGCATGCCCAATTGTACTCCTCGATACTATTGAAAAGTCTTGGGAGTTTGCGCTGTCCACAGACGGGCCCCTTTCGCCACTCTCCTCATCGGAATTCGACCCTGATTGTGATACTGTATATCATTTGTTTTTGTTTTTTAACGTGCCTTATAGTGCATATATTTATGAATATATAGTGCAATGACATTTGTGTTTATTATAAAACCTTTGATAAGCCATCATATATAACGAATATTTTTAAAACCTAGAAGGAGTTAATGGAAGAAATAACCCTAATCCTCAAAAAAAAAAAAAAAAAACACGTACACAGAGTACAGGCGCAGGAAACATTACCAGGGTAGGGCACGGTGGAAGAGGTCACATGGTGGAGAAAACAGCTGGCCACTCAAGATTTTCAGCCCAATTCAGAGAGATTTGCGAAGATGTCGCTTCGCTTGGGCTATATGCACGAGGCGGTCCGGCATCTGCCAGCTATAAGTACTGACTCATCTGATCATAAGTGAATGCTTACCGAGGCGGTCAGATTGCCTGTAGGCGCTCCAGTAGCCAAGGGGCAAGTGAAAGGCATAGCTGTCTAACCAGCCCGGCGGCTGTCGTCTGTGGGCCTGCCTGAGAAAGCGAGTGGGCTCACACTCCATCAGATAGTGCTCTAATTTGGTGTCCGGCGCGTCACAACGATTACAGTATTGCTCCTCATGGTGGGTACGATTTGCCACGCACAACAATAGCCTATTCTCAGTCTGTGAAGACCGACTTCAGCACACCTCGATATTCTTGGCAAGAGTATTAGCGACTCATGGCCTGTGCCGTCTGAGTACCAGCTAGCAGAGGCGGCGGGGGGTTCTCGCTTCCTCTCTGTGGCGCTAGCAGACCACCGACCTGCTCTACAACAATCGTCTTACACTTTGGTAGTTCTTGGTTAGGATGCATCACAAGGTCAATCAAGGGTTTCTTCCTGCCTTCGTCTGCCAACCTGTCAGCTAAGTCGTTCTCTTTACTACCAAAATGGCTTGGAATCTAGTTGAGGATAATGCGTCTACCCTGATCCAGGATTCTCTGAGCAATGGTGAAAATCATGGTAAAAAGATAAACGTTATCAAGGGGAATGCTTTGTTGCAGGTTGTCAATGGCGGCCCTAATGTCTGCATGACATGCCCATCTGTCTGGGCTTCATGGGCTAAGGCTCCCATAATAGCAACTGCCTCTGCCTTGAGTGAGGAGGCATTGTCATTTACCCACATAGCTTTTACTATACCCTTTGCTGCAAAACTGGCGCGTGCACTACAGGTGATGTGGGCTACAGAACCAGACGAGTTTTGGGAATGGTTTGTGAAGCTGCTTCTTTTATGGCATTTACCAGTCTGGCCTAAAGAATATCCACATTATCATTGTCAGGGCTTCCTGGAAAGCTTTCCAGTTGGCCCGTCAACCTTCAATCGAGGATTTTGCTAGGGCATGGGTACCGGGCCAGCATCCAAGATGGTGACTATTACCTAGTGATTGTTCCTGGCAGTGTTATGCACAGAACAGTATCCCCCATTAAAGTCTCCTGGATCATGACAACTTTAATGTTACAAGATCGCACGATCGCATGGAGGGTGTTCATTGTGGAAAAGACATTGATATTCCACTGCAGTATGTTTAAATCAGGAGCCATTGTGCTATAGGATACCGTTATCCTCTCACTTCGTGGGCAATTCTGGGCTTGTAGAGTCTTTTTGCCGGGGTTTCATAACGCAGTAACATTTCGCCCGAGACCTCTCCGGGCGCACAAGCCGCAAGCCTGGGCTGCCCACTCACCCACCCGAGTGCCGGCTTTGCCCAGATATCTCGTCACCAGCGTCTGACGTAAAAAACACGAAACGTATCAGATGCAGGTTGGGTAGTGAAACAAATCTCACCCTGCGGGTTGTGGGGAGAGGAGTCTTGCCCTGAGTTGGAGTGGTTGTTGAGGCCATATACTATTTACCCTCTCCTTCAGGGCAGTGACAGTCTGGGTCATTGCCATCACTGCGGCCTTGACTGTCTTCTCCATCACCTCACTAGTATTCCCCAATGCTGTTGTAACTACCATGACAACTGTCGTTAGTAAGAGTATCAAGTCCTTCTCTGTGAAGAGTCGGGCTTTCCGCTCTTAGGGAAGATTTTGTGGGGTTCCCAGTCCCCTCTTGGGTCTGTTTCCATCTTGGAACCTTCACCAGAGCCGGGAACTCCTTTTTGTTGGAGATGTCTGGTGGTAGTTTTGCTTTGGGCAGGGCATCTCTCCTCTTTGGAGGGAGCCCCAAATGCTGAGGTCTAAGGGCACAAATGGGGCTTCCTTTAAAGTGACCAAGGGGGAAGCAACAGGCATAGCTGTCTAACCACCCCAGCAGCTGTCGTCTCTGGGCTCTGCCTAAGGAAACGAGTGTACTCGCACTCCATCAGGTAGTGCTCTAATTTGCCGTCCGCCACACCACAATGTTCACAGCGTCGCTCATCATGCCCAATGGTGGGTGCGATTTGCCACGCACAAGGAAAGCCTATTCTCAGTCTGTGATGGCTGACTTCAGCACACCTTGATATTCTGGGGTAGAGTATCAGCAACTCATAGCCTGTGGCGTCTGAGTACCAGCTGATCGAGGGGGAGGTTCTCGCTTCCTCTCTATGTAAGGATAAGGATTAGCCAGATTTGTGGAGCAGATGCTACGCCGGGCTTGTATGCACTGAGGCGAGCACGCCTGTTTCAGCGTGTGCTGACTCGTGAGAGAATGTGCCAACGAGTGTTGACTCGATCTGAGCTTGGTCCTTACCCAACGCAATGCCCAGCTACGTCAGTAACCGTCAGGTGACAGTGGAAACTCACGAGTTTGGACGGGACTCGATCTGCCGCCCACGGGGATGTGAAGTCGACACGCTACCACTGAGCTACCAGACGGCTCCTCTCTATGTCGCTGCAGGGCACCGACCTACCCTGCAGCCATTGTTTTACGCCTTAGCAGTTCCCGGCTAGGAAGCACCACAAGTTCACCCAAGGGTTTCTTCCTGCCTTCCTCTGCCAACCTGTCGGTTGTTCTCTTTACTACCAAAATGGCTCGGAATCCAGCTGTTGACAATGCGTCTACATATTCATGTGTCAATATATTCATACATATATATATAATATATATATATATATAGTATATATATATATATATATAATATATAGTTATAAATATATAATATATAACGTATATACGTTTATAATAAATAATATAGATATATAAATATAATGTATATATATATAAAATATATATATATATATATATGTAATGTAATATATGTAATGTATATATATATATATATAGATATAATATTGAAATGCATTCATATATATACATATAAAAGTTGTTAATTATAAGTATATAATAATATTAAATAAGATAATAAACAGATATATATAATATATATATATATATATATATAATATATATAATATATATATATATATAAGATATGATATATATAAGTATATATATATAGATATTTATATATTCATATATACTAAATATGTATGTTAATAGGGATCTCATATATACGTATATATATATATACTATATATTACATATATAGATAGAAGTAATATAATAAACATATATATGGAATGTAATATATATACGTATATATGTACATAATATGAATATATAATAAATACATAGTGTGTAAGCATATAAGTAAAATTATATATATATTTATATATATATGAATATATATTAAATACTTTTGTGTGTAATGCATATATTCAATTTAATAAATATATATATATATATATATATACTAAATATATAAAATATAATAAAGTATATACATAAATATATATATAGATATATATATATGAATATAATATAATATAAATATTAGTATATATATATGAATATAAATACATATACAGTATATGTGTGTGTATGCTTATGTTCACAAATGTAATATATTATATATTATATTGAATGATTATAAATACATATACATATATGTGTGTGTATGCATATTCTTATTAAGATATATATTATATATATAAGATTATATATATATATATATGTAGATATGTGTATGTGTATATAATGTAATGTTATTTATATGATATATATATTATATGTATAGACACCACACACACACTCACTCACACACACACAATAATATAAATATAAATATTTATATATCTATCTATAATACATATATATATATAATATATATATATATATAATATATATATATATATAAAACATATACATACATATATAAGTGTTTGTGTACATATAAATGCATCTATATAAATATAAATAAATATATATATATACTTATATATATACATATACATATACATACTTATAATGTCTTGTGGTACATATAACTGCATATTTATAATTATAGAATAATATATATATATACATTTATATAGTCATTATATTTATATATATATTTTATATATAATATGTAATAATATTATATATATAAATATATATATATATATATATATATATATATATATATATACATATACAAGGTCCGGCTGCTACTGTAGTTTATTAGCGTGAAATGAAATATTCCAATACAATCAGCCCAATATAAATGAACTCGGATCACACAAATCAACTAGTAAACTAAAATGAAAAGTTGTACAATTTTTCTTAGTGACAAATAAACATTTCCTTAGATCACATATTACATACATTGGCTAAATTGGTGAGAATATCAATCATATAACCACACACACCTTTTATTGCAACATCAGGGCATCAAAGGGTAAACTACCAAGCAACAAAACGAAAAGGCTGGCCACATGATGTAGAAATTCAGTTTCCAAAATCAACAAAATAAATATTACGTAATAACTAACGTAAAAGACCTTTAGGACTAACTGTTATGAGGCTCATATACTCAAGTATCAATGTCACCCAATTAAATTGCCTTTATACTCACTGGAACATAAATCGCAATAAATAAAACTCTAAGAGGGACTGGAGAAGTGCCTCCTCCACTTCTCTCTAGATCTGGCGGGATTCAGATGCTGGTAAACACGAGTCAAACTCTACGTGAATCAAACACACGAAGCCTTACGAACCTTACAAAACAAAACAAAATCCCAAAAAGCCAAAAAAATTTGATTCCCACGATATTATATATATAATATAATATATATATATATATTATATATATATATATATGCATATATATATATATATATATATATATATATATACAATAGTATATATATAATATATAGATATATATATATATATAGCATATATATATATATATACTTATATATATATATGATATATATATATATATATATATATAAACAATCTATATATATGCATAGTGATTTTTTTTTCGTATTTTAATTGCAAGATGCAAATATACACAAAAGCATTCCTTTGTATCAAAGAGTAAACTCAATAAAATTAGATACACCAAACGTAAGAATTATATAATGTATTAATAATCTATAAATGTGCCAATTACCATTCCAGCATAACAACCATAAGTAATTTAGACAAAGATATCAACTGATTAAAAACATCATGCTTGGTAGACTGGCCAGAAATCAGAAATAAACGCTACAATAGTTTTTTTTTTTCTAGCTAGAAATAGGGAAATATTGAGTGCTTGGAACGACTGAACATGGACAAAAGGGAATTTACGCCTCTGCAGAGACGCTTGTGCTGCGACATATTGCTTATATTCAAACAGTAAATGTCAAGTGACTTTGCGCATGATTATCAACACAGCACATGAAACATTGAGAAAGTCTGTACGTTTGAGACTACAGGAGACAACGCCAACGGAGTAGACTGTTTCAAACAAAGAGCCCCCCCCCCCCGTCCCCCCGCACCCCCTCCCCATCCCCGTACCCCCCGTCCTCCCCCCTCCCTCTCCCCCCCCCCCCACCCCCCGCCCCATCCCCCGCCCCCTCCCTCCCCGTCCCCCTCCGCCCCCCCCCGATACAGAACCCAAAATAAACTACGCTGAAATACACATAACACAAACCCTCATATGTTGGGTCTACAAAGGCCATACCAAGTCTGCTTGTGAGGTTTGGTAAAATACGGGAAATCAGGTTTAGCGTTGCCTTTTTTTCCCACGCCAACCTACATGGAAAGTCTATGGGAAACCAACAGATGGAAAAATACGTAGGGATGGACTATGTTATTACGTCTTTTAAAAACCCGGGGAAGAAAATTATGTCGGATCCCCGTCTCCTCTACCCACACAGTCCGCTTACATTTCCTTGAACAGC
>NW_028234421.1:37325429-37340429 GCF_977035675.1 Penaeus japonicus
ATAATCGGCAATCTTAATCTGTATGAAGTGTAGTAAATCTATCTAGAAACTTTATATTGACAAAATTCTAATCATTTTAAAACTCTTCTCAAAATGGTTTCAGTGTCACTCATGTGTGAGTTGTTAATGTTGTTGTAAAATACAAAGGTGCCCCGACTTTAGCTTATATTGATTACCGATTCCAGGTTTAGGTACTGGATAGAAACCTTGGATTAGCGATCATGTGCCAATGCTTCAATGTATTTCAATGCAATTCACCCAAGAGTCTTCATCACAAAATGCTTTCATGCGATTATCCTAATTTCATTATTGTTAAGGGAGAAGGGTCATTCACCCGAGAGTATCTCAAAAAAAAAAAAAAAAAAAAAAAAAAAAAAAAAAAAAAAAAAAAAAAAAAAAAAAAAAAAAAAAAAAAAAAAAAAAAAACTCCAACACGAGTTATTATGATGTCCGAGACTGGGCCGAACCTGAAGCGTCTCCGAACTAGCAACCGACTCACACAACGCCAGGCGTACCAACCTCCCCCCACCCCCCTGTAATTTTATTTGATAGCTATTTTGTGTTTAAATGGCACTACAAAGCATTTCGGTGGAATATCCCACTCCCACTTCCCGGTCTGTTGAGCCTATCGAATTATTTTCATATTTGTTAAATAATTTTAGTGGGTTATTTACTATAATCCATTTAATTTATCATTATCCGTCTCTTTGATAGCCATAAAATAATTTTAAGTAATCTATTATATAAATTTCGTAAGTTATTGTTATTATCATTATTATCATCAACGCTTAGCTATATTGTCAATATCATTATGTAAGAAGTTTACGACAACGAATTATATAGAAAAACGTAATTTCCGTACAGAAAATTAATTAGAAAGAATATACTGTGATAGGTTCGACAGAGCGAGCCGAAGGAATGTTTTCATATGACAGTGTTACCGATATGAACCATGTAACTTTAAGTCACCGTAAAAAACAACAACAACAAAAGTTGACATTACCATTAATCAAATATTTTGAGATACTCTACCTACCGATAATCTTCGTAATATCATTTAAATACAAAATAGTTATCAATTAAAATTACCAAGAAGAAAGGTTGGTACGTCTGGCGTTGGTGAGTCGTTTACTAACGTTCAATACTAATAAGGTCAGCATTATCTTCATATCTATATGATGTGTTAATGTGATTGCTATTATTGTCACAATAATGATAACAATATAGTATTGATCATTTTCATTACTATCATTTTTTTTCTGCTTTGATATTACTCTGTTAGTAGTAGTAATAAATTCATTACTGTTACTATCATTATTATTGCTACGATTCTTGCTACTACTACTGTTATTATTATCATATTTTTTTTATCTTTATCATTAATATCCATATAATCATATTATTAACGTTACCATTGTTATTACCATTATTATTGCGATTATCCTTGTTATTGTTATTGTTATTATTTTATCATTTTTATCATCATCATCATCATCACCATCATCATGTTTTACTAATGTTACTGTTATTATCATCATTATCATTATTAATATCATCATCATCACCATCATCATGTTTTACTAATATCATCATTATTATCATCGTTATCATTATTAATATCATCATCATCATCATCACCATCACATTTACCATTATCTCCATCCTCATCACCAATTTTAGCATCCTTACTCTTGCGCGAAAACAAAATATCATAGGGAGTACGAATTTGCATAAACCATTCACCCATTCCCGTAGAGAGATAAGTTTCGGGTACTTCTATCTGCACATCCTCCCCGCAATCATCAGTTCGTTACGATGGCTTATCCAGATGTGAAAGCTTACACGCGGGATAAAAGCGACCAGTGTTCTCTATAACCCAATTATTGGCAAGTGAAGTGGGATTAGGCTTGTCACTATCCCCATCTGAGTCCCCTGCTTTGTGTGTTAATGGCTACTCGAATGCACGTAATTGCCAGTACTTTTTGTAGCTTTCATGCTATTTCCTGCGTTACCCTCGGCTCGTGTACAAGGATGCGCCGGTGTGCCGTTTCGCTTCAGGTAATCTGTCAATAATCATTGTAATAGATGTGCTTTGCTATTCAAATTTCCCTATTAGTGGGAGTGGCACAGAGAGGTTGATCCATTATTCATTGTATTCAAGATGTCAAAATTAATGATCTACGTGAAAGGGGATCAATATAGAAATGCTAATGTTCACGCATTCCGAGAAGAGAAAATGGCGAAAACAGGAAGTGAGATAAAAATCATAACGATAAAAATGCTATTCAGAAGACTGGTATTGCCATACTAATGATGTAAAAAATAGCAAATTAGAAGTCTATATATGAATGATAAGAGTTTAATGACACATAGTAGATACTAAAGATCAACAGAGAACGATTATTTTTACGCCGGTACTTTTGTACCTGTAAGTAGCATTAATTTTTTTTGCACATTATGTCAGTAATATGGTCGTAGCCGTCAATCATTAGCTATATCTTCTAACGTCAGCTCATGATGGTGCGTCAACATAAAAAAAAGAACAAATCAAACTATGACAGCCCAATTAACACAAAATACGCATGCACGCATTATATCAGCACTCTTGCTAAATAGTAAAATCTTCTTACAGAGATTTCCTCTTTCCTTTCCGTCCCCAGCAAGAAGCAAAAGTTCTTCGCCGTGGCCCCAGTCTCCTTCAGAGGAGCCAAAGCCTTCGGCTCCTCAACAACAGCCGGACCTCCTCCTCCACCATTCAGCCAACACCTTCATTAATCTTGTGGTTCTTTAATAACCCAACGAGAAATCTCAATGAAAATAGATCCATTAATCTCTCATAACCCCTAAGGTTACTGTTCTCATCTGTTTCAGCTCATTCGATTTCCGAGACTGGGTCTTGTGGCGAGGTCATTTCCGCAAAAATATAGTTGACGCTGATGACAAGGTGAAACAGCTCTCTTGGCAGCTTTTTGTTAGCGGGGGGACATACGACTCCTAGGACGTCATAGGATGGTTT
The DNA here is from genome assembly GCF_977035675.1 of Penaeus japonicus. Classification (NCBI taxonomy): domain Eukaryota; kingdom Metazoa; phylum Arthropoda; class Malacostraca; order Decapoda; family Penaeidae; genus Penaeus; species Penaeus japonicus. Next base: position 37,328,446 of record NW_028234421.1, read on the forward strand.
TTCCAAGCCTCACTATTGTATTATACAGTATTTTTATCTGTATGTCTATCTATATATCTCTTTATATATATATACATACATACATACATATATATATATATGTATTATATATTATATATAATATTAGTTTTATATATATATATATATATATATATATATATATATATATATATATATATTATTATGTATATGATCTATATATATATATATATTATATATATATATATATTGATATTATATATAGATATGTATATATATATATATATATATATATAATATATATTTTATATATACTGTATATTTATATATATATATATAATTATATATCATATATATATATATATTATATATTATCTATTATGTGTAATGAGTGTGGGGTTGTGAGTATGTGTGTGTGTGTGTGTGTGTGTGCGTGCGTGTGTGCGTGCGCGCGCTTCTGTGCGTGGATATACATATTGATATCAATGTTTATATTTCCATTCCTTTAGGTATTTGTTTTGGAGAGTGAGCTCATGTGTTTTAAGAAATAACTTGTGCATTTGCTTTTGCTTTTGATCTTCTAATCCTCTTTAAATATCTTCTCCTTTATCCTATCTTTCCTTTCGTGCAGGTCATCTACAGAGTAAGACCAGCAGCAATAGCCCCAAGCCTTTCCAGATCAGAGCCTTGCAGCCACAGGGAGAGTTTAAACCCACAACCCCGATGGACACACCTATGCTGACTCTATCCTCAAATCGCTGCATCCCATATATGCAGTTATAGACAATTAAAATGATGAGACTTTACATCAGCAGGGGGGGAATTTGAAAAAAAAAGAAAAAAAAAGAGAGAGGATAAAAACGCAAAAAGGAAAAATAAAATTCCTACCGTTCCACACTGGAAGGCCGGCTGATCCATCAGTCCTGGGGCCCAACAGTGTGCTCTGAACCCAGGAAAGTATAGGAAATTTGATTGGGATAAAAGGTCCGGGATGGAAATATCAGATATACATACCTGTGCATCAGCGCTGACTATAGGACACACGGGGGGAAAGTTGAAAAGTTTAAGAGCAATTATATGATGGTAGCATTTGTGAAACGCATAGAATGATTATGGAAAACAAAGTAATAACTATTAGTAATGAATATGTACAAGTGCTATAATTAAATAAGAAACACTGAAGACAACAACATTACTTAGAGGCAACACTTGATATGGGTTGTAATATGATGCTGATATTCTTCATGTCGCAATTTATTGGGACAGTTTTATCAAACAACAACAAATAAGAGTACTTGCTTCTTCTGTCTTTCTTAGTATATATGTGCACTGTGTGTGTGTGTGTGTGTGTGGGTGTGTGTGTGTGATATGTATATATATATATATATATATATATATATATATATATATATTTATATATATATATATATATATTTTATCTCTATGTATATACATATAATATATATATATATATATATATATATATATATAGTTGTAATATTATATATATATTGCGTGTGTGATTGTGTTTGTGTGTGTGTGTATGAATGTATGCATGTATGTATATATATCAGCCTTTAATGTCTCGCATCTGCCTGCCTTCCCATTTCGGTTCATCCACCTTTCGGTCACGCACAGGTTGTTGAATCTGTTTTCTTTTCCTTTAATGTTTCATCTATTTTTCTCGTCCCCATAAATATGCATTCGCGGTTAACGGGGCGCAGAAGAGTTAATATAAACACACACTTTGTCCATGTGTAGTTAAGATATCATTTTCATCAACTATTATTATTATTATGAGATCACATGATAAGAAAGACAAGGAAAGACTAGTTTCATTAAGATTGAGGCATCATATCTGCAATCACAGCAACTGACGTATCGTTGTAAATTTTCCCCTTTTGTCCCTTTCTACAGGTAAGGGAATTTCTTACACTGCACAAGGTTTCACTGTATGGAATTGAACGAGTTGAGTGTATGAGCCTGAGCTGTGCCTGTAAAGCTCCTTTCCTGAGCGTTATTGTCTTTCCTATGGGAAGGAGTCCAACAGCTTTTTTTTGTCTATTAATCGTATTTCTCCCTCCATGCCTATTTATTGGTAATCTATATACCATCAGTCTTTCTTTCTCTATTACTCTCTCTCACTCTATCTATCTATCTGTGTGTGTGTGTGTGTGTGTGTGTCTGTCTGTGTGTGTGTGTGTGTGTATGTCTGTGTGTGTGTGTGTGTGTGTGTGTGTGTGTGTGTGTGTGTGTGTGTGTGTGTGTGTGTGTGTGTGTGTGTGTGTGTGTATGTCTGTGTGTGTGTGTGTGTGTGTGTGTGTGTGTGCGTGTGCATGAGCACTGATGTATGAGATGTAGATATGATCCCTTCATGAATATCGCACATGAATTCAAATTCCATATATTTTTTGACGTACGTACTGGCACCGTGAAAGCTGTGAAGTCTTTGATGTGGGTTATTTTAATTTATGTATGACTGACGGGTGATGTAATATCCAACGTTTTAATTTTTTCGGTACGTGGAATGTGAGATGGAATGAAAGCAATACTATTCAGTTGAATTAATGTGTAAATTAATATGCATTATTTATTCCTGAAATATGATCGTCCTGCGATTAGTGCCTAGTGAAGAATCGAATTCAGTTGTCGAGTTGGGTTGAATTTCTCTCATCGTCCGCTCTTCCTCTCTCCTCACTCACCCCTCTCTTTCCTCACTTAGCCTCCCCTTCCCTTATTCTCTCGGGATATGCTTGTCTTTCTGTGAGGATCAATAGCCCTCTTGCTGTTCCCTCGGTCTCAGCTGTCCTGTTTCTCGTCACTGACATTCCGAACATAAACGGATCCAGGCGAGGAGAATTTACACATGGAATTCCGCGATATAATTTCTATCGATTGTGAGGAATGAGCTGTCTCTGTGGGGTGTGGGGTTGTTGGTTGTGGTTGTGTGGTCTGTGTCCTGGCCTTGTTGCGGGTGGGGGGGACGGAGGCGGCGGCAGAGTAGGGGAGGGCTTAGTGGCTGAGGGCTGTCCTAGTGGAGCGAGGGGTGCGAGGAGTATAACAGCGGTCATAACACTCATCAAACATCTTCACTAAATGGGTCTCAATTCTCTATCTCTATACTCATCTATATCATATATATATCTATACATCATATATAACTCTATGTGTACGGTTTGTGTGTATGTGAGTTGTGTTAGTGTGGTGATCGTCGTCCGTGCTGTTCGTGTGTGGGTTGTGTCGTCCGAGTGTGAGTGCGAGAGGAGTTAGTTTGACTTGATAAGTCTGAATGTGTGTGAGTTGTTGTGTGTGGAGATTGATTGAGTATTGTGTGTGTGTTAGTCGAGATGTGTCGGGCAATGTTCGTGCAGCGAGGGTTGGTGAGTAGTAGTGAAAGTGTGTGACTAGGGGCTGATAGAGAGAGATGTGTGTGAGTTTGAGATGAGAGGAGTGGAGTGTCGTGTTGCGTGCATAGGGTTTCTAGTTGTGATTAGGGTGTCTCTATGAGAGTTGTGTGGTGATGAGTGATTATGAGGGATGGGAGGCATGGATGTAGGCAGGGTGGGGGGAGGGGGGAGAGTAGGGAGATTGTCACACTCTCACACATCTCTCTCTAATATCACTATTCAGATAGTGTGTGAGTGTGTGATGTGAGCGGAGTGTGAGATGAGGGTCTGTGTTTGTGAGTCGCTGAGTTAGTGGTGGGGATTGGTGAGAGAGTGAGCGTAGTGAAATTAGTGTGAAAGAGATGTGTAATGAGATATTGTGTTAGTGTTAGTGTGTAGAGAGAGAGTGCGTCTTATATTTGACGGCGAGCTTGAGATAGTAGTGATATAGAAAGAGATAGACATACAGATAGCCTTACTAGATTGACGATATATATTTTTTTATAGTATTATGTATATATATAGATTATATATAGAAGATATTTATATAGTATATATATATAATATATGTGTGTGGTGTGTCGGGCGTGTGTGTTGTCGTGTGTTTGGGTGTCGTTTTGTGTCGCGCTTCGTGGGTTTCGTGTGTGGTGTGCGTGTGCACACGTGTGTAGGGGTTGGGGGCTGGAATGTTTAGTATATTGATATAAGTGGAATATGATATAAGAGTATCTGTGAGACGATAGATATATGTTAGTGTTATGAGAAGTTGTCAATATGGAGATATTGATATTTATGTGTCTACAGATTATATGTGGTAGGAATTAGAGTATATACATATTGGGATGGAATAGGGAGTAGATCTATACTGTATAATATGATGTTTTATATATATAATTATACATATATTCCAGTTAGATATATGATATATATATTGATAGATATACTATATTATGTGTGTGTGTGTGTGTGTGGGGGGGTGTGTGTGGGAGGGTGTGTGTGGGTGTGTGATTGGTGGGGGCGTGCGGGGGCTGGGGGGGGGGATGATTATATTGTGAGTGAGAGATTGAGTGATAGTGGAGTGTGAGAGAGATGTGAGTGAGGGATGTCGAGAGAGTTGAGGAGGGGCACATAGTTAGAGTTGGAGACGAAGTGAGAGATCCGTTGTATAGTGAAGTGAGTTAGGGATGTTGATGTGTGAGTAGAGTATAGAGAAGATGTGGCGAGGAGTGTGTGTTCCCTGTATAGAGGTATTTACAGCTGAGATGTATATAGTATAATATGATGACTAGATACGTGATATCAGATAGGGTAGTGATAGATAGTTTTAAGAGAGATCAGGGTGTTATATAAATAGAGTGATATCATTCTGTATGATATAGAGTACATTATAGTTATTTATATATTGAGAGATTGTATAATGAAATAAATAAATAGACGAGAGAGAGTTTTCGTCGTGAGAGATAGAGAGCAATATTTGAGCGGGCTGTCGTGTTAGATAGGTGGGTGGGGGGGGGTGTGGGGGGGAGTGTGGGTGCTGGGGGTGTGTGCTTGTGGGTGGTGTGGTGGGGCGTGGGGGACCAGTGTTACTGATGAGAGCTGTGTGATGTGAGAGAGTGAGTGAGAGAGGACTAGAGTGTCTATTTGTAGTGTGTGTCGACAGAGGTGTTGTGTGATGATCCCAGAGTGTGTTATAGAGTGTAGAGAGAGGAGAGATATAGAGAGGTGGATGTTAGAGTGATTGGGAGAGACGAGAGTATGGGTTATATAGATAGATATATATTAGTATATATAGAGATAGAGATATAGTTATATGCATTATATACAAATATTTACATTCAGATCTTATATTTTATATATATCTATTATTATATGATATTTTTATATATACCTACTAGATATATATTTAGGTATGTAGGTCCAGGTATGTGTGTAACGGTGTAGTGGTATTACGGTGGAAATGTGAAGAAATGAAAACTTGGTAAAGAATATTTAAATATATAGAACACGTTGACACCAATGGAGATATTTGTTAGAGAGAGGAGTGTGTATCGTGTAGAGATTGTAGAGTGAGATAGATTGAGATGTTTGATGTGAAATAGACATATATATGATATAATGATAGATTGTGATATATAGATCTAGATATTATATAGTATAGCTATATATATTATTTATATGTGACACACATATATGTATATACATTATATATATATATAATATCGAGATCTATATATATCATTATATATACTATATATATATAATATATATTTAGATATATATATATATATATTATATATATATATATATATATATACACACAACACAACACAACGCACACACACACAAAGGAAATTTTGTTATATATTTTAAAATATATATATATATATATATATATCTATATATTATATACTATATATATATATATATATATATATGAGAAGATGGTAGAATGCAGTATCGCATTTTTAATATATACAAATTTTTACCTCCCTGTATATATTAAAAATGCGATACTGCATTATATATACACAGTGTATGTGTGTGGTGCGTTCCTGCGTTGGTGCGTGAGTGTGTGTGTGTGTGTTTATGTGCGTGTGTGTGTATGCATGTGTGTGAATGCTTGCGTGCGTGCGTTTGTAATGCTTGTATTTTTTCAACTCTTTCCCTAGCATTCATCGTATATCAATATGCCGGAGGTCATATTGCTTTTCCGATGACGCCTCGTAGGCTTGATTTCAGACGCTTCATTTGATCCCTTCGAATTCAATACGATGGTTCGTAGCAGTATTAACCGATGGTGCCTTTACTCAATGAATCCTAATTTCAGTGTCCTAGACAAGACTGTGTTCAGATATTTATATTATCCTGCCATCGGAGTCGTATGATATTTAAAATCTTTCAGTGCATGCTATTTCGTGATATTCTAGTTTAATTTATTCTAAAAACACAAATACGAAGCACAATATTGTTGATGAAAACTGTAAGTTTCCAATTATGATGAACAAAGCAGTCATGTAAATTTAATTTCACCATCATTTGCTATTCTAAAAATAGTAAATGCTGATTATTTACGTCCATGACAATCATCTAATTAACCCATTTTTTCTTCGATTCATTGCAACCTCTTGGAATCACGGGCGGTACACTCTGTTCCTCCCCCCCTCCCCCCCTCTCTTTTTCTGTCATTTTCTCTCTGTCTCTCTCTCTTTCTTTGTCTCCCTTTCTCGCTCTCTCTCTTTCTCTTACTCTCTCTCATTCTCTCTCTCTATGGCTCTATCTTTCTGTGACTCTCTTTCTCTGTTTCTCTGTCTCTGTCTCTGCCTCTAATTCCCTCTATCTCTGGCTCTCTCTCTCTCTCTCTCTTTCTTTCTCTGTCTCTTTCTGTCTCTGGCTTTCTCTCTGTCTCTCCGTTTTTTTCTCTCTCTCTTTCTCTCATTCTGTCTCTCTCCACCCCCGCCTCTCTCTCTTTCTCTGATTCTGTCTCTCTACACCCTCACCTCTCTCTCTCTCTCTCTCTCTCTCTCTTTCCGGCTCTCTCTTTCTCTGACTGTCTGCTGTAGGGGGAGTCCCGCTCGCTTTGCCCTCTCGCTGTGTCCTGTGGCGCTGTTGTCTCCCCTGTCCAACTCTCGTCTTTTATACTCTGGCACGGGCCCCCGCGTAAGTCCCTCTTTCTCGGTCGCGCGTCTATCTCTCGTCTCTGCTAGCCCGTTCTCGGTCTCTGTCGTGTCCTGGCTGTCCAGTTTTCTCGATTCAGAAATCTCAGCCTACGGGTGGTGGTATTGTACGGGAGAGAAGTCAGTTAACAGAAAATAAGGGGGCGGCAAAGTTCGTTGGGTACTATAAACATGCGAGCGACTGAAGGTCCGGTCATACAAGGGGAAGCCATCCAGTCGGCACGGGGGGTGTGGGGGGGTAACAGTAAAGGATAGGTAGGGGATACATTATTTTGCATGTGCGAGAGAGTGAGGATACACTCTCAATATACATCTCTCAACTCACTAACACTCATCTATCAGTGTGTGTGTGTGTGAGAGTGTTTGTCGTCGTTGAGTGGTGTGTGTACGTGGATGTGTGTGAGTGAGTGTGCTGGGTGTGCTGTGTGAGTGATGAGAGTGAGTATGTGTGTGCGGGGGAGCAGGGGGGGCTCGGATTTTACGTGTGAGTGGGGCCTGTGTGTGTGTGGGGGGTGTGTGGGAGTGTGTATGTGAGTGTGAGAGTGTGTGTGTGAGTGTGTGTGGTTTGTGAGTGTTGGAGTGGGGCAGTGTGTGTGTGAGTGTGGTGTGTGTGAGTGGGTGTAGAGATTGTGTGGTGGTTGAGTGTGGGGAGTTAGGGTGTGTGTGAGAGTGTGAGTGTGATTGTGTTGTGTGAGTGAGTGAGTGTGAGTGTGAAACAGAGTCCTGAGGGTTTGTGTGAGTGTGTGAGAGTGTGTTGTGGAGCTTAGATTGACGTTAGATAGGAATGGAGTGTGTGTAGTGTGGTGTGAGTGAGAGTGTGAGTGTGTTTGAGGAAGAGTGGGGGGGGGGTGGGGGGGTGGGTGTGTGTTTGTAGTGAGTGTGTGTGTGTGAGTGTGGTGTGTGTGGGTGTGTTGAGAGTGTGTGTGTCTGTGTTTGGGTGGTGTGAGTGTGTGTTGGGTTTGTGTGTGTTTGTGCGTGTGTCAGGTGTCGTGTGCCTTAGTGTGTGGTGAGTGAGTGTGAGTGTGTGTGTGTGGTGGAGTGTGTGTGTGAGAGTGTGTGGCTGTGAAGTGTAGTGTGGAGAGTGTGAGAGTGTGTTTTGAGTGTGTCTGTGAGTCTGAGAGAGGGGGTGTGTGAGGGTTTGGGATGAGGTGTTGTTGAGTGTGTGTGAGTGTGAGTGAGTGTGTTAGTGTGTGTGATGAGTGTGTGTGTCGTCGTGAGTTTGTGTGGTAGTGGTGTGGGACCGTGAGGGTGAGTGGTGTTTGAGGTGTGTGATGAGTGTGTAGTTGTGTGTGTGTGAGTGTGTTTGGTCGCAGTGTGTATATGAGGTCGTTTTTGAAGGTTCTTGTATGTATGTATGTCTGTCTGTGTGTCTGTGTGTGTGTTTTGTGTGTGCGTGTGTGTGTCGTGTGTGAGTGTATTTGTGTGTGTGGAGTGTTGTGTGTGTGTGTGTGTGTGTATGTGATAGGTTTGTCTGGGTCATGTATGTATGTCTGGTATACCCGTGTGAGTGTGTTGAGAGTGTGTGAGTGTGAGTGTTGGAGTGTTTGTGTGTGCGTGTGTCGTCTGTTTAATGGTGGTGAGAGAGTGTGTGAGAGAGTGTGTGAGTGTGTGAGTTTGAGTGATATCTGGGTGTGTGAGTGTGAGGGAGTGTGTGTGTGTTGTGTAAGTGAGTGTGAGTGTGTGTGTGTGTATTTGTGGCAGTGTGTGGAGTATCTGTGTGTGTGTGTGTGTGAGTGAGTGTGGTGTGTGTTTTTTGTGTGTGTGTGGTTTAAGTGGTGTGTGGAGAGAGAGTTTGTGTGTGTGTGTTTATTGGTGTGTCTAGTGATGAGTGTGTTGTGTGGGAGTGAGTGTGAGTGTGTGTGTGTTAAAATATATCTCTATCTCTCATAATCACTCTCTGAGTGTGTGTGTGAGAGAGTGTGTGTGTGTGAGTTTGTCGCGACGTGTGAGTGTGCTTGTGTGTCTGTCTGTGTGGTGTGTGAGTGTGTGGTGTAGTGTGAGAGGTTTTTCAGGTGAGTGTGAGAGTCTCGTGTGAGTAGTTCGTGTGTGAGTGTCTGTGAGAGTGAGAGTGTGTTGGTGTGAGTGACATCTCAATCACTCACTAAATCTATAAATGTGGAGTGAGTTTGAGGAGTGTGAGTGTAGAGTGTGGTATGTGAAGTGTGTGTGTGAGTGTGAGATTTAGTTTTTGAGTGAGTGTGTGTGGGAGGGTGTGATGTGGGGCGATATTAATTGAGTGTGAGGCTAGAGAGGTGAGGCGTGAGTAGAGGGTGTGTGTCTGTGTCTGTGTGTGATTAGATGAGTGAGAATTGTGTGTGTTAGTGTGTGTGAGGGGGGTGGTTGTAGTGTGTCTTTTGTGTGTTGAGCGAGTGAGTGAGTGAAGGGTTTGTGTGTGAGTGGAGTGAGTGTGATGTGAGAGAGGGTGGTGTGTGAGTGGTCAGATATATGTGGGAGTGTGTGTGAGGTGTGAGGTGGTGTGTCGAGTGTAGTGTGGAGTGAGTGTGAGGGAGAGTTAGTTGAGTTTGTGTGAGTGTGAGAGTGAGTGAGTGATGGCAGTGTGGGGGGGGGGGGTGGGTGAGTTAGTTGGTTAGAGTGTGGTGATAGAGAGAGAGATGTCGTGTGTGTGTGAGAGAGTGCGTGAGTGTGAAGAGATGTCTGAGAGTGTGTGTTAGTAGAGAGTTTGAGTTGTGGAGTGTGTGTGTGTGTGTGTGTCTGAGTGTGTGACTCGAGATGTGTCGGTGTGTGTGTGTGTTTAGTGGGGTGTGTGTGAGGAGTTGTGTGTGAGTTAGTGAGAGAGAGTGTGTACAGGTGATATGTGAGTGGGGGGGTGGTGTGAGTGTGTTTTTGTAGTTTTAGAGTACTGTGTGTGAGAGTGTGTAAGTGTGTGAAGTATGGTGTGTCGTAGTGTGTGTGTGTGTGTGAGTGATAGTGTGATCGGTGTGTTGACTGAGTGGGTGTGAGTAGGGTGTGAGTAGTGTGTGTGTGTGTGTGAATGTGTGTGGAGAGAATGTGGTGTGTGTCTGTGTGTGTCAGTGAGTGTGTGATTGAGAGGAGGGTGTTTGTGAGTTTATGAGTGAGTTTCTGTGTGGTTAGTTGGCGACGGAATAGACAAACAGTCAGGTACAGTCTGTATCAGTGTGAGTATGAGTGATGAGGTGAGTGGAGAGAGATTTGTGTGAGTGTGTGTGAGAGTGTGTTGACAGTGTCGATTGTCAGTTTCTACTGACTGAAAGACAGAGAGTGAGTGAGAGGTGAGAGGTAGATTTTGGTATGAGTAGATATGAGAGATATATTATAGATATTATATGAGATAGAGAGTACAATCATATAAGATATATTTATATATATATATATATATATATATATATATTATACTATATATATAACCATGTATATATAGAACCGATATATATATAGTATTATATATATAGTATATATATATATATATATATATATAATATACATATATATATAAACTCTATATATATATATTATAATATTTCTTATATATATATAATATATATAAACATATATATATAGATATATATAATATTATATATATCTCATTGATATATATAACATATATATATATATATATATATATATATAAGATTAATATATATATATATAAACACACACACACACACACACCCACACACATAAATAATATATATATATATATCGTATATTTAAATATATATATATATATAAAAACATGACATATATATATATATATATATATATATATATATAATTAATATATATAATCTATAACATTATATATATATATATATATATATATATATATATTCATACATATATATAATATATATATATATATATATATATAATATATAATATATATATATATATATAACCACACATACACACACACACCACTCACAAATATAATATATATATATATATATGTAATATATATAAATATAATATATATATCTATATATATAAGTATATATATATATATATACATATATAATATAATACCACACACCACACACCATACACACACACACACTCATATATATATATATATAATTTATATATAATATATATATAATATATCTATATAAATATATATATATATATAATACCTTGTTTGTTTGTTGTTGTTATACAACAGGAAATGGACCACTATAGGGATGATTATTTGTAAGATCTGGGAGGTAAACATTTTAGATCAAACTATGATCGATATCTACATTAATTAATGTCAGAATATTGAGCAGTTATCGTAGCTCAATTAGCTATATTATCCTTCAGTTCGATAATATTTTAGTTAATGAAACGTTGATCATATATAGCCACTCGAAATGAGAAAATCCTGTGCGGTCACTAGGGATTTCTCTTGACGCAAAAAAAATAGGTATAAGGTATCGGTGCCAGTATTATTATATATTTTTTTTTTCTAGGCATAACTTACGTCATGTTGCCCTCAATGTACTATGGAACCTCTCTATTCTATCGTTACAATTTGGATGGTAAGTTGTGAAAAGAGGCTATACCCCGAGTAATTTAAGGAGTTCGTCCATTAATCTGATGGTGAATTGCGTACCTCTATATGAGAGAAAAAGCAAAGATTCGGCTACAAAAACAAATTAATCTCCTTCAACTGAAGAGCATTAGAAATCCAGTGACAAAATCTATCAAAGCTAAAATATATTTATGGTCCTGAGGGGATGCTGGAGTCAAGGGACCGACAATGTCATTTGCGACCCGAGAGCAAGGTTCAGTCACACTAGGTATTGCTTATAATGGGGCTGGTAATACAACCCTTACTGGACATACTCTCGCACTTCTCACAAGATTTACAGTAATCTCTAATAACAGCCCCAGTTCCAGGCCAATATATTTGTTCCCTTAACTTTATCTCGTTTTTAAAGTAAGAAAAATGATACCAATCTGTTCACGAGATGTGGAATTTATA
>NW_028234421.1:37387929-37392929 GCF_977035675.1 Penaeus japonicus
GTTTAAACCACACACATATAAAACAGGAAACTAATTTTTTTTTTTACTGATAGCTTTGGTGCAATTATATGATTATGTTATTTAGATGCTCTGCATATTATGTATGTTTTCTTTCTTTCTTTCTTTTTTTAGATATTTCCAATATTCATTTGTGTATTTTTACTTATCTTGGTTTTGTAATAATTTCTACTTTATTACCATTAAAAGTTTCATTATTGACAGTACCAACAGAAATTCTACCATTAGCATCAACATCAGTATTATCAGTATTTGTGCCATGTCAATGCCAATCATCTCTCTCTCTCTCTCTCTCTCTCTCTCTCTCTCTCTCTCATTCCCTCTCCCACTCCCTCCCCTCACACCCCTGTCCGTCGTTCTCACTCCCCCTCTCTCTTCTCTCCATCGCAGCATCACTCTTCCCCTCAGACCAACATTCCCTCGCCCCTCGCTCCCGCCGCCTCCCACTCTCCTCCACCTCCTACCTCTCTCTCTCTCTCTCTCTCTCTGTGTGTGTGTGTGTTACACACACATACACACACACACAAACACACACACACACACACACACAAACAAACAAACAAAACATACACACATAAGCACACACACAGATAGATAAATGTGTGTGTGTGTGTGTGTGTGTGTGTGTGTGTGTGTGTGTGTGTGTGTGTGTGTGTGTGCATTATTTTCTAGATTTTAGGAGACAGAAGGCCGGACAAAAATACATTCCATGTTTGATATAAACTTTCTCTCGGATTTGAATAAAATGTGTGCAATAACGTATATACTATTATGCTTTGGCCGAAATCCTTTACAAACAACATGTGGACGACTTAATTTCCAGATTTGAAATAGGCCTTACATCTAAAAAAAATCAATAGAATATTTGCCTTTTCCTAAACCCCTCCACATTAAACAGAAAGAGAAAAAACACAACAAAAATGAGAGGGAAGGAGGTAGGGAGACAGAGAAAGAAGGGGGTACAATTCCATCGCACTTAATAACGGAAGATGAAGTTGATCTGGATATCCCAATTGGTCGAGAGATTTGTAACGATTCTTCCGATTCGAATCCGAATCCCTTTCGCGACTTCCGGCTGGTTCCATTACCGTGGCAGCTTATCCCTTTGCTGGGAAGGACTTGAGGGATAAATTTGTATTGAAGCTAATCATTTTTCTGTGTCCTGATATAAAGTATACAGGTTCTTTCTTCCTTTTGTAAAGTCTTATTTATGTTCTTATTGATGTTCTTTTTTTTTCAAATACGGCTGTCTTCCTATTATTGTGTAGACATGGAATCCAATGGGATTTTCAATATCGTTTCGGCTTTGGCTCAGGTCATATACATAATTCCCGGATGCAATCACAGACATAATGAATCACATTCTCTTTGTTGGCTTTACGTCAAGTTGCAAATCCATCCGCGATTCATCATGTTGAGTCATAACTTTGGAAATGCATTGCAGGCTGACATGACCTGACATGACCATCCCTCTCGGAGTTATGACGTGGGCTGTGAGATGGATGGGAGTGAAACGTCAGGCTTGTTTGTAATAAATCATGGCCAATCATCACACATTTCATTAGAGGGTTTCATGTTTAATGGAATGGGTGGTTTGTTCTGTGTGTGTATGGGTGACGCAATGGCGCTTTCGTTTATTTGTTTGGAATTCATTTCGAATTTCAAAGACTAATAGTCATAATGTAGCATTATTATTATTATTATCATCATTATTATTACTATTATCATCTTAATCATGTTTATGATCATTATTATCAGTATTTACATAATCATTATTATCATTATTATTATCATTATAATAATACTGATATATTATCATCCTCATCATTACTATCATCATTTTATCATTATCATTGTCATTATTACCCCTATCATTATTAGTGTTTATATTATTATCATCATTAGTTTTATTATTACTAATACAAATACAATAACGATAACTATTAATACTATGATTATCAATATTACTTCTGCTGCTGCTATTATTATCACTAATACTACTGCAATCATTATTATCATCCATATTATCATTGTTATCAACATTATGATTATTGCTATCATTCTTATTGCCATCATTTATATAATTACTGTTAATGTAATTGCTGTTGTTACTATTGTTGTATTAATATTACTATTTACAACTTGACGGTCGAGTGTGATTGACAGTAGTCATTGTGGCGTGTAAACCCCCCCCCCCCACACACACCCAAACACACACACACACACACACACAACACAAAACCACTATCCATCAACTCTTAAAAATTATACATACATACAAAAAAAAAAAATATTTTCACCACAGACTACCACACACAATACAAGGCGCCACGTACACACAGCTCAAACACGCACGACACCAAGACACACACATCCCACACACACACACACTCAATTTTACCTCTCTAACAGGGGACTGAACTTTGGTCCTTTTTGTGGGTCACTATCACTGCTCTGCTAAGAACATATAGGTAACTTCCATGATGGATGTAAGGCATCTGGATAGACAATCCTTCAAGTTGGTCATCTTCGTGATATGGTTAGGTGCCGGGATTCTCACTCAGAGGACCCGAGTTCAACTCCCTGTCAGGGAGGTAAAATTTATATTTCTATATTAAATGCGGTACTGTCTTGCTTCACAGCATTCCAACCATCTTTCACAACAGATTATAACAGGTGGTAACCCTGATTTGTGAGTTGAATTATTCTAATTCATTCCCGGGCGAGTGCCTACGGGATTGTCTTGATAAAACCTCGCTATCACTGCTGCAGGCTAAGAAATATACAGCGTAAGCTTCTACTTCCATGATGGATGTAAGGCATCTGTTAAACAATCCTTTATAGTGGGTCGTTTTGGTGATATGTATAGTAATGTATATATATATACTAGAGTAAATATATTTGTATACTATATATATATTAATATATATATATATATATTTATACTATATATAAATATATACAAATGTATATAATATATATATATATATATATATATATATATATATATAATGTATAGATTTAAACCATCCCTAATATATATTTATACATATACATATAAATATAATTACATAAATAAATAAATATATATGTATATATATAATTATACATATAAATATATTATCAATAATTTTTTATATTATATATATATTTATATATATATATATATAAGAAAGTATATATATATTATATATATATATAATATAGTGTGTGTGTGTGTGTTAAATGTGTCGTGTGTGTGTGTGTGTGTGTGTGTATCTATATATATATATATAAATATATAATATATATTTATAATATATATAATATATATATATAATATATAGATATAGATATATACATATATATACACACACACACACACACATATATATGTGTGTGTATGTGTGTGTGTGTGTGATCTCGAAACGACTAAGATCAGGTAATGAAATGTGAAAATCATATACAAGTACATTTTTTTTTATTTGAATATGTATTTATCATCCACTCCGGCAGTCATTTTAAAGTTTTACAGTTACACAGTATTATTTATGTTTATGTTTGAACAGCTATGAATTTATAATGATAAATATCAAACGCATAACGGGAAAAGTAATGATAAATGTCAGTCTCATTAAACCTTGATGATAAATGTCAGTCTCATTAAGTCTTATAAGTCTCATTAAGTCTGATAAATGAAAACGACCAAATAAAGGGAAGTCTTATATTTTATGAAGTGGCTGTGGGACTTCGAAAAACTAGCTGATTTTCGCAACTTTAGTAGCAAAAAAAGTATATATTTCATATATTTATGATCCGAAAATAGTTCCTTTTCAAAATCAGAAGGCCATAAAATACAGAAAAATGTACATGTCAGCCAATAATAAAAATGTCACTGATAAAGATCATAATTTTTTAGATATTAATGGTAAGATTACTGATGATTGTTATAGTAATGTTAAGGAATCGAAAGGGAATGAGAGAGAGAGAGAGGGAGAGAGAGAGAGAGAGAGAGAGAGAGAGAGAGAGAGAGAGAGAGAGAGAGAGAGAGAGAGAGAGAGAGAGAGAGAGAGAGAGAGACTGGTGAGGAAGAGAGGCATGGAGAGGAGAGAGAGAGAGAGAGAGAGAAAGAGAAAGAAAGAGAGAGAGAGAGAGAGAGAGAGAGAGAGAGAGAGAGAGAGAAAGAGAGGCAAAGAGCAAATACGAATAGACGAACTAGAGAATAGTTAGTCGTCTTGGTCATAGCTTCCGCCTTTTCGTCTTTTACTTCTTTTTATTCACTTTCTTCTCCTCTTCCTCCCCTCTACACCTCCCATTCTGGTGGCCGCCTTGTTGCGTCCCACCATCCCCCACCCCCAACCCAAGGACAAGCCCCCATGACCTCCGTCCCGCCCAAACTTCACGTACCATCACCCCTTCTATTGTTGCCAGTACCTGATCTCTCCTTTTGTTGGAAAAGAACTTTCTTTTAAAGGATTTTAGAGAAGACAGCTCTGCTCTTGGACGCTTCTGGACTCCCGACGACTCGCTGAGGTTATTAGGTTCAGAGCCTTGCGTCGGTGACTGCATCATTAGGTGGATTATGAGCTCTGGGCCTAATTAACATCTGGGATATGACACTGTCGAAACTACTTCGTGATCTGGCATATTATTATCACACTAATGCGGATATATAAACATACACACATGTAAATGTGTGTAAATACAATATCTATATCTATCTATCTATCTATATATATATATATATACATACATACATACATACATACACATACACTAACAACAACACCACACACACACAACCTCACACACAACAACATATATATTTATTAATATATATATATATATATATATATATATATATATATATATATATGTATGTATGTATGTGTTTATGTACGTATATGCACATATACATATATATGTATTATAGCTATAAAAAATATATGTGTATATATGTATTGATATATATATATATATATACATTTATATATATATATATA
>NW_028234421.1:37475429-37477929 GCF_977035675.1 Penaeus japonicus
TCCACATGCCGTGTCTCTCCTGTTGCAGCTCCTTTAGCATGTAGCTGCTGGTAATATGCACGGCGCCAACTGCTCATGTCACTTGCGATAGTTCGTGAGGTAGAAAGAAAAATATAAAGAATATACAAACTTCGAAAGATACTAGACATTTAATTGCATTTGAACATTAAACTGAATGAAGGTAACTTACCAATTAGTCACTTGGCTGAGAGAAATTGGAGTATATCGTCAAGGGCGCGGATCCTAAGTTTAAGTCGGCCCTGACCATAGGATGGGCAGTAAATGCTTTGGGAGATTTTCCTTCCTTTAACACATGACCCCAGGTTGCCCAGGGGTTTCAATCCTATACCATTAGGTCAGACTATCTCCACCCCTCGGCAGATATTTGTTGAAGGCATTCTCGCCAGATGAGAAGTCAAAATGGTACTGCTATAGTGTGGAGGAGGAGAAGCGGTCGAGATGAATGGGACTACGTTGTCAGCAACAGGGACAGAGGCCTCGAAGGCCATTGCAAGAGGGAGCGAACAGGGAGATTGAGTTTTCTGATCAAATTTCGCTTATCAATTAGTAATCTGACCAAATCAGGTACTCAGATGTGTAACTGACCGCAGGGCTTTGTACGAGCAATATATGCGAGGAATACAGAAGAAACATTACTAGTTCAGTGATAATTATCATTGCCAACTGTGTTGCTGATTTTATACTCACGATAATTAGCGAGTGATAGTTTAAGTATAGTAATATTTATGATGAATATTATCTTAAGCAGAATATTGATTTACAAAGTGTAGAGTAATAAAACATACACAATGAGCGACTTTCCCAAACTGCTATATTAACCGTTACGCCCGTCATGTATGTCATGGCTACTGCCTGGCCAAAAACTTGTGTGTCATGTCTCGACACCCGTTTGCAGTGGGTTTATCACTGCAAACGAATTATTTTCTCCAGTGACCTGATTGGATATTCCAAAGAGAAATTTGTAGAGGGAGTTCTGAGCTTGAAAGAAGTGGCAGTAAAAAGGTTGATGGCGAAAAAGAGTCCACTCAACCTCTTCTCTTGAAATTGGACTCTTGGAGTGATGAAAAGCCTTATGTACCAAACCCCATGGAATGTTTCTGATGTAAAGCGCATGAACATGAAGCCTGCCCCAACAGACACAAGGAATTACAATGGATTACAAAGAGTATTTGTAAAGCTTGGAACAATATTTTATTAAGGATATGACAACTGTTCTGTGCCAATTGGCCATTATCACTATTAGGACGCTGTTGAAGCTCCTACCAAATATTGTGATAGGTAGATTCAAAAAGAAGAGTTGGAATTCAAATTTGAGAAGGTTAGTTTCTCAGAGGCTAAATGCCTTTTTTCTTGGTAAGAGGCTTTCGGAGACATTAGTTACGATTCTGAAGGCCTGACAGTTAGATTCTTTCCTTCATGACTGAGTCATTAATATCACTACTCTTGCCACTTTAATCAGTCTTGTGTTTATATTATATACTACTGCCTAGCCAAAGATATTCTATAAAATACAGAATTTTAGCATACAATTATATAAGCTAAAGTTTCCATCATTTGTAAGCATGTTAGCCTTCACCTCAGAGTCGTGTTACTAAGTTATATCGACGAAAATGTCTATTGCTCGACGGCAATTTCCTGTTTTACTGTTAAATATCAGTCCCAATAGCATAGTGTCGTATGTCAGGTGGCCTGAATGTAAAATTTATTATCAGGATCTATGGTAAAAGGTATTTATAAATCATTCCAAGAAATGTCTCAGGAATATAATCAGTACTGAATATTATTCCTATGCAGTTAACAAACTATTGCCAGAAAGTGTTAATGACCTCAGATTATTCACATATAGTAACAACCTCTTCGTGAAACCTTACTCCTTGTTACCAAAGTAGGAATACACTAATATCCCTTAATAGATTTTCAACTTCAAGAATGCAGTTAAGTGTGAGTTCTGAGGAAACTCTTAAGCTGCCTGATAAAACTTCTAATAATACGTACTCTGGGAATTTATTGTTAAACTTCTCAGCCGTCGCTGGTGCCTATTATCTCTTTATCGTTGAATCAGCGGAGTCGAACGCAATTGTCCAACCGATTTACTTTCTTGGCGACTCTGAAAAGTAAGTTTTGACCCTTGTTGATCATTGCGGGAAGCCAGCAATGCTCCTGACGACTGTAAGGGACACCCATCAAGAGCCACCCAACTCAACTTCAACTGGTCTAGCAGATGTTAGTGCTCCTTTCGGTGAGGTTGTCCTCAGAATGGGTTATTGGTGACCCGGATTCATTAAAATCATTCCCCTTTTGTTCGACGGAGTTGGAATTAAAAGTAAAATCTCTGTTGCAACCTGATGATTGCCGGTGGCTGCAAGAGACGAACCCGACTTGTCAGTTATTATGTCAATAAGCAACCTATTAATAATTGGACGTCGGGATGAATGAGCGCGTAACTCCTGAGTTGATATAATTCACTTAAACACTTATC
>NW_028234421.1:37482929-37487929 GCF_977035675.1 Penaeus japonicus
CACTTCCTTCCCTTCTGCACCAACAAATATTTACTGAGCGAAGTACGAGTAAATACGCTGGGCTCTCAGAAACATTTCCCGCCTGTGTTTTAATGCTGTTGGAGTTTGCAAGTTCTTTTTGGCAGTTTTAATGTCTGCTGCACATTCGATAATAAAATAGTTTACTTTTCCTTTATAAAAGATGTACTCGTATACGCATGTGTGTGTATGTGCACGCACACACACACACACACACACACACACACACACACACACACACACACACACACACACACACACACATATATATATATATATATATATATATATATATATATATAGAGAGAGAGAGAGAGAGAGAGAGAGAGAGAGAGAGAGAATCAGGAGAGCTGACTAAGACGATAAACAAGAAGAAAGAGGATATACGCAAATTTAACCTAAGAAACATAAATGAAGCTCTGCTTACCGGCACCAGCCTTAAGGCAACAAAGAGGAGGCTCGGAATAGGGAAAGACCAAATGTATGCATTAAAGAAACGCAATGGAGAGGTGACATACAATAAAAATGAAATTATCTAATAGAAATTAACTAATAGAAGACGTCTATCGCGACTTATACCACTCAAACGATCAACCACGTATGGAGACAAACACAACCAATGGAGGCGTTCCAAACATCACGGTAGAGGAAGTAAATAGGGCACTAAAAGGCATGAAAAGAGGAAAAACACCAGGAGAAGAAAGCATTAGTGTAGATCTTATTCAAGATGCAAGAGAGATTGCGGTAGTAAAGCTGGCCAATCTTTTTAACAGATGTCTAACCGTCGGTAAAACTCCGAAATCCTGGAAAAAACGCAATAATTATTTTAATACACAAAAAGGGGAACACAAAAGACTAAAAGAATTACCGACCTATAAGCCTCCTTTCAGTAATCTATAAACTGTTCACAAAAATCATCACAGCCCGTATCACCAATACATTAGATTCAAAACAACCCAGGGAAGAGGCAGGGTTCCGCAGCGGATTCTCAACTACAGACCGTATCCACACACTAGCCCAAAATAAAAGAGAAAACAAACGAATATAGGAAGCCCCTGTGTATGGCATTCGTAGATTATGAAAAGGCATTCGATTTGGTACAGATAGCGGCAGTACTGGATGCAATTCGTAAACAAGGAGTAGAGGAAATATATTGCAGATTATTAGAGGATATATATAAAGATGGTAGAGCGACCATCAAAATCCACGCAGAAACCAATAAAATACCAATAAAAAAGGGTGTTAGGCAGGGCGACACCATCTCACCGAAGCTATTTACAGCTTGCTTAGAGAAAGTATTCAAGAAGTTAGATTGGAAGGAGAAAGGGATTAATATAGGGAATGAGTACTTAAGCAATTTAAGATTTGCAGATGACATTGTTCTTTTCGGCGAGTCAGCAGATGAACTACAAGAATTACCAAGCGATTTAAATAGTGTATAGAGATGGTACATATATGCATATATATGTATATATATATATATATATATATATATATATATATATATTATATATCTATATATAAACATATATATGCTTATATATATATATATATATATATATATATATATATATATATATATATATATATATATATATATATATGCATATATATATATATACATATATATATATATATATATATATACATATACATATACATATTTATGATGTGCCTGTTTGGCTATATGTTTGACATTATAGAATTAGATCATATGATTGTATATTGATATATGCAAAAAAAGTGATAATTGGTATTTTTCTGTGTCACAATATTAATTTTTGTTCGTCTTGATTTATTTGCAAAGTTGTAAAATTATATATTTCAGTCACTTGATGAAAGGAAGAAAAAAAGTTAAACGTACTAATTTACATAGTAGATAATAACATACTGTTCTCAGTCCTGAGAGCTCTTCCATCAGGGTCCATATTATTCATTCATTTATCCTCTTTCCTCCCTCCTCCATTCGCCTGTCCTCTTAGCCCAGATAACGACCCGTGACTTTGGTGGCACGACTTCACAAAGAAGGACGCCATCCTTTCAGTATAAAGGAGAGGAAAACTGACAAAGAGAATGCTTAAAGAGGAGCCCTGACATGCGAACGTACGCACACACACACTGTGATATTTACCACTTGGACATCATTCACTGATGTCCTTATAGTTAGATAACCACTGATATCTGTTATTATAAGTAATGATACTTTATATTATCTTCCTGCTTATACACTGTTTTTCGTGTTATCTCTCTTAATAGTGAGAAGAAGGAATACTATTTCACTGGTTTTCCTTCGTCGGAGAATAGATCCACAATGTAATACGTATATATGTTTATATATAAAGCAGATATATAATATTATATACATATATATATATATATATATATATATATATATATATACGTATGTATATATATATATATATATATATATATATATATATATATATATATATATACATACATATATATACATATATATACATACACATATATATATATATATATATATATACATATATATATATATATATATATATATATATATATATATATATATATGTATATATATATATATATACATATATATACATATATACACACACACACACACACACACACACATATATATATATATATATATATATATATATATATATATATGTGTGTGTGTGTGTGTGTGTTTGTGTGTGTGTGTGTGTGTGTGTGTGTGTGTGTGTCTGTGTGTTGAAGTAACGAATTTATGGATATACTCATACATCATTACAATTTCACGGTACGAGCTCTCTGGACTCCCTGCCCGAAGGTGTTAGTTGCAAACGTCAATCTAACATCTAACCTGGTCCTGGGCATGGTGATTGCGTGATTGACACACCCAATTGGACTTACGAGGATTTCCCCTCGTGCACACACAAAATTCCATACGGAAATTTTCACTGTTATTTTAGGATATATTATGTAGTTATTGCAATGGTGATTAAGGGCTCTTCATAACATCAGCCATAGAGACGATAGTTTGGCCTCCGTGACACACGCACACACACACACACACACACACACACACACACACACACACACACACACACACACACACACACACACACACACACACACACAGTGCAGTCGCAACTCTTCCTAGTTATTCAATTACGAAGAGATTAGGAAATGGGGGTTAATACTGCTAAAAAATGATTTATCTAAATGTGCATAATTCATTGGAAGAAAAAAAATCGTGCTATAAGGTTAATAGAAAAGTGTAAATAGAGGAATTGAAAGAGAGGGAAAAGAGAGCGAGGATGTGGGAGGAGAGAAGTGACCGCGAATCCTAAAGGTAAGCACTTCCTGCATAGAGACAACCACCTTTGAGTTAAGTTCAATCTTTTGTCTGTTTTACTGACAGCAACTTACCATCAGACTAAGAAAATAAAGTTCGCAGAGCAGCGATGAGAATCGATGCTCTATGGAAGGCAGAACGTGAATAATATCTGAAGAAAAAATGAATCTGAAGGAACTACCCACTGAGAATAACCGAGAAATCGATAAGGAAATGGACTAACGGAAAAAGTAAAAGTCGAAGCCAAGGCAGAAAGCCTCTCTAAAGAGAAGCAAAGAATTTACAAGAAAAGGTTGGAAAAAAGTTGGAAAAAACATTAGTACAAAGGAAGCGAAAAAAAGAAAAGCACAAAAGAAAGAAAGAAAGAAAGAAAGAAAGAAAGAAAAAAAAAACGCAGCTTGCTGACACGATAAAGAAAAACGAATTCAGGTCACAACTTGGTCAACATGCGAAGAACAATGCAAACATAGCTGGTGTCAATACAGATATTGTCATACTAGGACATGGAGAAAAGGTGGTATAAGACGGCACGAGCAATGTAATGGAGACAAGAATTTGATGAATGGTGTCCACAAGGATATAAGATCCCGAAGGATCTGAAATGAACATAGTAGAATACAGAAGGATAGGGTCATTCAAAAAAGGCAAGAAACGCCCTCTCAATCTGATATTCCGCACGAAACAATCGGCAACCGATGCAATCAGGAGAGCCAAAATCCTGGCACACCATGAAAAAGACAAAACATAAAATGTATAAGAATATTAGCAAAGATAAGAGGGAGCTCCTACAAAATGGATAAAGTCAAGAACAAAAATGAATATGGGATAGAAAAAAAAAAAAAAATGCTTAGAGGGTGAAAGTTCTTCAAGCAAAGCAACAGTATTTGTTCAGGGCATCCAATTGGAAATGGAAATATACCTCACAAATAATAATCAGTACATCTACAAAGTCATACTCCCATAAATAGAAATATAAGAACTGCTAAAGGGATTAGACAGAAAAAAGTGGAAGGTCCAGATAAGATCTCCAGCTGTATTAATTAGGATTGTGCTGAACACCTTTGTACACCATTATTTTTTTTCCATTATTAAGTCTAATGAAGCAAAGGAAAGAACCGAAGGTATGGAAACTAGAAAAAATACTACAATATTGAATAAAAGTGGTGGTTGGCAAAACCCTTTGAAATATGGAGCAGTTTCATTGCTAATATCATATATAAACTGATAGATAAATAATAAGGAAACAAAGGGTCGAATTACTTTAAAAAGTAATATGATATCAGAAAAATGCAGTTTGGTTTCAGGGAGGGGAGGTAACATGTTCATTGTTTAAATGGTAGTCTCTGAAGTACTGTAAGCTGGAGACGGACGGCTACCTTTAATATTGACTTAAAAAAAACAAGATGTACGGTAGATTAATTTGGAAATTGGAACACCAAACAGAAGTTAAAGGAAATCTCCTTGCGTGGATCAAATACTTCTTGTTTGAAAGACAATGAACATAGTGATTAGAAGGAAACACTGTATATGAAGACGAGTGAGTACCGGAGTACCTCAACTATCGATTATATTATCATGTTCATCAATGATTTCGGGTCAAATATCAGCCTAGGTAGTTATCTGAAAATGATTGCAGACGACGCCAAAATAC
>NW_028234421.1:37560429-37562929 GCF_977035675.1 Penaeus japonicus
CCCATTAGATTATGCTTAACTCCACGCGTAGTTGTGGTCATTGCACAAACGAACAAATAAAAATAAAATCGTTAAATTCAAAATGTCCTTTTTCAGTCTCTAGATATTTGAACTGCGACATCTTTAAACAGAAAATGAATAAAACAAATGCAGCTAATAAAAACAAGTACTTTATTTTGTGCGTTTTATTAATTCTGCTTATAATGCATTATCCATTATTTTCTCTAGTGCAGACATGTGAACACGCATACATTCACATACGCACGAACGAATACTTGTACGTATACACATGCTTACATGGTCACAAATAAACACCTATATACACACACACATACACAATCGTGTGCACAACCTAACATATGTGTGCACAAAATATTCATACGACACACACACTTATCGACAAATACACATTCGGGAAAATACAAAGGTCCGCATCATCGAAAAATACATCAACAGATTCCTTGCGATGTTTAGTGCGCGCTGCCCAAAAATACCGGCGATACTAAACCCGGTAGGTGGGGAGGCCATGAGGTATCCAAGCGAAATTGCGGGATAAATGCGGTAAACACACACGCATGGACGTATGCTTGCACCCCAACAAATAATCACACACACAATTATATGCTTGTATATGCACATAAAAACACACACACAAAAACACACATGCACACATATGTGCGCTATGACATACACACAAACACACGCACGCATACAAACACACAAACATATATAAATATATATATTTATATATATATATATATATATATATATATATATGTATATGTATATATATGTATATATATATACATATATATACATATATATATGTATATTTATTTATTTATAGGTATATATATATATATATATATATATATATATATATATATATTTATATTATATATATATTTATATATATATATATTGATATATTTACATATATATATATATATATATATATATATATATATAGACAGTATATATATATGTATATATGTGCGTACGTGTGCATGTGTGTGGTGTGTGTGTGTGTGTGTGTGTGTGTGTGTGTCTGTATGTGTGTGTGTGTGTGTATATATATAACCATATAATATTCTTTTACAAATTGTTATTTAAAATTGTTTTATCTCTGGTGTTTCTTGGTTTTGCCTTACCCGCCCATCTTCTCATTTTTTCCTCTTTTATTCTTTTCTTTCATCTCCTTCTGCTTCCTCTTCCTTTTCTCTTCCATCTTCTATCTCTCTTCTTCTTTGTGGTTCTTTATTTCGTCCTGGCGCTTTGCTCTCCCGCCTCCTCATCGTACGCCCTTCTGGTTCTTCCTTTCTCCCTCCCTCTGCCTCTGCCTCTGACTCTGCCTCTGCCTTTCAGGATGGGACGAGGACGACCACTAGTAAAGCACATACGTGATCTCCATCCGCCGAATGAGAAACACCATAGGACAGAAAAGACATAATAATTTGCCCAAATTTAGTCTCAACTCCCACTTCCTCGCTCTTTTCCTCTTGCACACACCTTCTTGTTTAAAAGAGAGAAAAAAAGAAAAGAAAAAATGAACACGCATAATAAGATTGCGTGTGTGTGAGAGTCACTGCGAGTTCTGCTGCAAATCCTTACATAAGAACCGATGCAATGCCTTTTGGTGACCGATCTGTTTTGATAAACCGGATGTCTGTGAATGGCTGAAAGGGCTGCCAGTATTAGCGATAGTTTGAATGGGGGGGGGGGGGTGAGGAGGTAGGTACTGCGATATGGCAGAAAAGCAGCTATTCAGGTCCTTGGCAGGAATCTGATGCACCTGAACGTTGCAGCATAATTTTCCATTCCACACAGATCCTTTTGTCTGGCTGTACCACTACCGATGTTCCGTCTTTTTCAAGGTACATAGATCGTTAGGGTAGAAAAATGGAAAGAGTTTCGGTGATAAGTAGTGTTCAGACCGTATGAAAACTACGACACTTTTCCCCGATGTATGAAGAGTGAAGTGCGTGCAGTGGTTTACAAATATAAGGCGTAACCCAACAAATCGCAATGATGTTAGACCCGATAGGTGGGGAAGGAATGAAGTATTCCAGGGGAAGCGCAGGGTCAAATTGGCATATAACCTACCGAATCACATATCCCGGTTGCTATGGCACGAAAAGATTTCTAGCAAGAATTTTGAATACGCTGTTTTCAAGGTATTTTTAGTCTATAAGTTCCTAACTAAACCTTACCTAGTTTTGATGTTTGCCTTAGCCAAGGAGGGGTTGCCCGCATTCTATTTCCTTTCGCCGATGTCCACGCCCGCACGTGGTGGAATCTTCTCTCATCAACAGGCTGCTTAATTTTAATTTCAATACATACACACACACACACACACACACACGCACACACACACACACACACACACACACACACACACACACACATATATATATATATATATATATATATATATATACATATATACATATTTATATATATATGTATACATATTTATATACATATACATATATCTATCTAT
>NW_028234421.1:37567929-37570429 GCF_977035675.1 Penaeus japonicus
ACTTATGTAGCAGAATGCCGTGATCTACTTTGTCAAAAGTTTTTTTCAAAGTCTAGGTATATTACATCAACTTCTCTATTTTCAGTTAGGCCCCTTAGTATGTGTTAGAAGTGTGTCAGGATCTGTGACAAACAAGATCTACCACTTCTGAATCCATGCTGCCCGGGATTTATCTTGTTTTCTTTGTCTAAAAAAATGGACGATTTTTTTCCTCACTACCCTTTCATATATTTTTTATTATATGAGATGTCAGTGTTACTGGTTTATAATTTTTGGCCTGACCTTTGTTTCCACCTTTATATATTGGAATTATAGAACCCTCATTCAGTAAGCTGGGGAAAATCCCCATGTCCAAAGATTTCCTCCGCAAAGTTACCAGTGGGTTTGCTATGGTTTCTTTCCAGTTTTTTTAAAAGATTGCTGGGATTTCATCTGGTCCAGCTGCTGAGTTTGTTGAGATTTCACTTACTGCTTCAAGAATATCTTTTTCAATGAAGATGAAGTCAGTGAGACATTCATCTTCGTTACTAATTATACTAAAATGTTGTGGGTCTGATATTAATTTTTCTAATCTTAGGACACTATAGACTTCTTCATATTGCAATTTAAGTAATTCATCCATTTACTTTGAATTAGTTACCAATGCACCATTAATCTCAAGAGACCCAATTTTTGTTCTTCCCTTTAACTTGTTGTTTGAATAAGAAAAAAAAAAAAAAAAAAAAAAAAAAAAAAAAAAAAAAAATATATATATATATATATATATATATATATATATATATATATATATATATATATATATATATATATATAAATATATATAGATATAGATATATATTGCATTCTGTTTTATAGCTTCCACAGCTATTTTTTTCTTCCGCTGTTTTTTTGGTTACTTATAGACAATTTTAATTTATCTTCCAATAGCCTTATCTCTGCTTTGATCCTTTCTCTCTTGACATAATGTTTTTTTTGTTTTTTTTTCCAAATTTGTTAACCTAATTTTTCTAGTTTCTTATCATGATCCTTCGATCTTTTGGTCTTGTTTCTGTTGTTTTTTGGGGGGCACAAACATTTTTACATGCATTATAAAGTATATAATTTGGTGTTAAGAGGACGTCAATATCTTTCAGTGACTCTTCTAATGTTGCATTTATTTTTTTTTCCAATCTATTTGATTGTGGTTGAAGTTTAAAGATCTGAGACTCTTTTCTGCTTCGGCTATCTGTTTTGCACTATTTTTCTGATTATTTAACTTCTTAATTGTGATTTCAATTATGTTGTGGTCTGATTGAACTGTATAGGTTGATATGTTGTGTACATCTTCCCCTATATTAATAAAAACAAGGTCCAGTATATTTTCCTCCCTTGTTGGAATATTGATGATTTGGTTAAGGTAAAAAAAAAAAAAAAAACTCTAAATGCATTCTCGCTTGTTGTTTTTCATCTTTAGTGGCATTTACTCCTATCTTTATTTTCTTTGTTTCCCAGTCGATAAAGGGTAAATTAAAATCGCCAAGTTACATAATAATTTCAATTTCCCTTGTATTCACATTGCAATTACTAATAATGCCTAATGATTCATTGAAAGATGTTTCTGTTGTACCAGGAGGTCTGTATAAAAGTTATAACTCTTTTGTATCTCTTTTCAATGCCCCTAGTATTTCTACTGTGTTATTCCAATATCCATTCTAGTTGGTAATTCTTTCCTGATATAAAGAGCTACTCCTCTGCTTCTCTTATTTCTATCTTTCGTTATTAGCTTATAGTTATTCATTTCAATTTCTTCATTTTTTAAGTCTTCATTTAGATAGGTTTCTGTAAGAGCAATCATTGAATAATTGTTGATCTTTGCCATGTCCTCTAGATATGTAAGTTGTGTCTGGTTACTTCTTAGATATAATCCCTGTATATTTAGCAATATGAGAGTCTCAAATAAATTATTTCTTTGCGTGTCTTCATTACTTGTTGTTGTTAGATAGTTGATGTCGTTCCCCCCTATTTTGGGGGAGCTTGACCTTCCCCCGGTGTAGCGGTGGGCGTTTCATCACCTGCCTTTGTTCGAATGTGTATACTTCGCAGGACTGAATGTCCTTGTCTATTGCTGGTGATGTACCAGTGTTTTCCTGCTACGTCTTTTTTTCTGTTTTCTCTTAGTTTATTTATCAAAGGATTTTGACTTTGCCTCTTTTCATAGCTCAAGTCCGGTGATATCCATGCTTCTTTATTTTCGTCAGTTTCCTTTAGTTTGATATTCTTTCCATTCAGTTTCCATTTATGTTTTTCATTTTCTAATTTGACCTTAATTGGTCTTGGTCTGAAAGCCTCCTTTAAATATTTGACTTTTCTAAAGACACTCTCAACTTTGATAATTTCATTGAGGTTCAATTTTGTTATGATATCATTAATCATTTTCATATCATTTGTTTTCTTGATTTCAGGATCATTTTCTTTTTTTTTCTTCTAGATTGTATATAAAGAGCTTATTTGCTCTGAATGT
>NW_028234421.1:37585429-37587929 GCF_977035675.1 Penaeus japonicus
TATATATATATATATACACATACACATATATATATATATACATATATATATATATATATATATATATATATATATATATAATATATATATATATATCCATATCCATATATATATGTGTGTGTGTGTGTATGTGTGTGTGTGTGTGTGTGTGTGTGTGTGTGTGAGTGTGAGTATATGTGTGTATGTGTGTATGTGAGTGTGTGTATGTGGTTGTGCATATGCATTGAGAATATACATACGGAGAAAATATGTCCATATAAATGTAACCACATTATCGGCGCTACACGTTACTTATAACATCGCATTTCACTAAACAGTCCCAGTAATATCTATTAAGAAAATGAAAGAAAATACGCATCGAAAATATATCAGCTGTCCGCGGAGGGCGAACCTTAGTATCTTGTATTTGAATGTTATACTTTGCGAACAAATGGCAGGCATGGCGGATTTGGGAGAAACGGAAGTGTTGCTTTTACCAGCCACTCCCATTGAGGTGCGTCAGTGCTCTATGCACGCCATGGAACGAAAAGATAGAATGGTGAGGCCGTCGGGTAATAACGACGCATATACACGCACATGTACATAAAGGAGGCTAGGAAGGGCCTCCTTTAGTTTAGACTCTAGACTTCGGCCGTTGGTTCGGTTGAATTTTCGTCCTAAGTAAAGTTTTGCGTGCACCCTTCGTTCAATATTGTTTTTTTTTTTAGTTTATATTCTCATTCGGTGTTTCTATTCTTCTCTTGTTCCCCAATTTATTTTGCCTGTTTACTGTCACTTTTATCTATAGTGCCACATTTTAAACTTATTGAAATCACAGATGCTATTTTCGTATCATTTTAATCGGTTTTCTGATGTTTCAAACAAACTTTCATGTTTAAGATTAGTTGCCTTTCTTTTAACTAACCTACATTTTTTACTTTTACTACTTTCGATAATTTGCTTCCTTCACTCCATTTATACCTCGCTATTGTACGGAAAACTAAAAGGCGAAAACTAATTCAAGTATCAATTTAATCTATTCCAGAAATCTGATATGCAACTCATCACTCGATTTCCACAAATCGTAAATCTTTTATTTTTCCATAAATTTACCAGGATGTATTCAAGCCAGTTACGAAGAAATAAATTATCAGTAAGAAAATTTTCTGTAAGTGGAATATAATTGTTGGTTTGTTGGTGGCGTATCTAGGGACGTGCAGGCAAGGTACGTGTGTTGGATGCCACTTTGAAAGGGTCGCCAATATGGGGCTGTGAGTAGCAACTTTCTCAAAGAAACCTTAGTCACAATACCAAAAATACAGTATATATCGAGTATTTTGCCTAAATGTAGCCATAAGAGATAACCATGATCTCTCTCTCTCTCTCTCACTCACACACACACACACACACACACACACACACACACACACACACACACACACACACACACACACACACACACACACACACACACTCTCTCTCTCTCTCTCTCACTGAATTATTAGTTGCGATACAATTTTGATTACGCTTCGATTGTGGTATGGGCATACATTTAACTATAGGATTAAAATGAAAAAATAATAGTGATCATATTGAAATTTGAACAATCTTACACCATTTCGGCAGCTATGCTATAACAAAAGATTCTCAAAATCCGTTAAATTACATAACATTATTGTTGTAATAAACACAAACTGAATATCAGATTTCAGAAAGGACGTTATTCTAGGTTACACGATCAGAACTAAAGTACATCACGAATATCATGGACCTATGACACGCTCGAGTGATTATCTTACCGATGTGCCGTGCTTCCAAATATCTATGCCATCATGAAATGCCACACTTTTCGGTCCCTCGCTAGCAGTAATAGACTCCTTGCTGGCACGAGTCACCAGACATCCTCACTAGACCGTCCATGATATTATCCCTATGGCGACCTCTCGTTTTCCATCATTAAATTTTCCCGTTGGATTAATACCATCCATCTCTTCTCATGTTATTACGTTTCTAAATAATTACAATTATCGTTTTCTGATTTTCATTATCTCCTAATATCATCTCTTAAATTCCTTGGTCAGACCTCCTTTCTGTTTATGACACCCTTAACAGTCTTCTCCAGAACAACATTTCTGTTAATTCCAGTTTTCCTTAATTGCTCTATCAATAATCCACAACTTGCACCCATAAAGTAGTACTGCCAACACATAATCTTTCACCAGCCTTTTCCTATTCTCTATAATAAGTGTTCTAATTGTAAGTTAGTTTTAAAATGAAAAGTCACACCCTACTTATATCTTGTTCACGAGCTCTACATCTTTCAGCTTTCTGTTCTTTTCTTCTACCCAGTATTCCACATCTACCACCCCATGCACTTCTCATTTTGATACCGAATGGGTCTACTGTGTCCTCTTTTCTACCATATTCCAAATACCATTTTTTATGACTTATTTTATCTCTGTTTAAACTAATTATCCATTCGTAATTATCCTCTTATATTTGAATACTTGGTGTATATGTC
>NW_028234421.1:37662929-37665429 GCF_977035675.1 Penaeus japonicus
ATATATATATATATATATGCATATATGTATCTATGCATATATATATATATATATATATATGCATATATATATATATATATATATATATATATATATGCATATATATATCTATCTATATATATATATATATATATATATATATATATATATCCATATATATATATATATATTATATATATATATATACATATATACATATCCATATATATTATATATATATATATATATATATATATATATATATATATATATATATATATATATATATATTTATATATATATATGTGTGTGTGTGTGTGTGTATATATATGCATATATATATGAATACATATATATATAAATATATATATATATATATATATATAATATATATATATATATAGATATGCAAATATATATATATATATATATATATATATATATATATATATATATATATATGTGTGTGTGTGTGTGTGTGTGTGTGAAATGCATGGGCACATTATAATTCACGTGTGTGTGTACGCACGCGTAGACACTGATATATATGAGTGATGTGTACATACATGCTGTTGGAAACACAAGCCACGAGTTACACAAGCGTATATGCATACAGGCATAGACATCCGCTTGGAGTTTGTGTATAACTGCATATTTCTATATTCATATGTGTCTACGCTGTGCATGCATGGGCATGATTTATATATAGACACGTACATAAGTGCGGGCACGGGGACGCGCATAAACATGCAAGCATGAATTTTGCGTAGGCCCTGCACGTGTATATAAACAAATGTTCATTCTCACTGGAGTAGACTGAGAGGTAGTGAGCTAGATCGGGGGATATTAGGATCTCCAAATGACATGCGAGACTAGCTCAAACGTGTTATTGGAGGTTAATGGTAGTCTCCTGACTAAAATTACTCCCCCCACCAAGTTACAATTAAGGCCGGTAGGTGGGGGTATCTGGGCCCACCCATCTTAAATATTTCCCAGTCAAGACAACGGCCCTCATTCCCTTTAAGTGAACGAGCGGCGATCAAGATCGCTCTGGAGCAGATTGTGCTAAAAATATCAGGTTAGACCCAGGATGCCTAAGGTTGATGAATATTTGCACATACAATGTAAGGACTCTGAGAACAGAATCTGATGTTTTGACACTGCTTGGGGAACTTTCATTTACTAAATGGGATATTATAGGACTTTCTGAAGTTAGAAGACTAGGCGAAGAACAGAAATTACTAAATGATGGACACTTATTATATTGAAGAGGTAAACCCTTGGCTAGCAAACAAGAATTAGGAGTAGGTTTCTTAGTTCACAAGCGCCTCGAAAAGAATATTAAGGAATTCTATAGTGTGAGTGAAAGAGTAGCTTCTGTAATACTGAAAGTAAACAACAGATATAACTTAAAGATTATCCAAGTATATGCTCCTACCGGCAGTCATAGTGATGAGGAGATAGAGAGCTTCTATGAAGATGTGCAAGCAGCTACCGATAGAGCAAAAACCCATTTTACCGTGATTATAGGGGATTTTCATGTCAAGATAGGAATAAGGGAAGATGGGGAAACATCGGTTGGGAAACATGGAATAGGCACCAGAAATGAGAGAGGGCAAAGGCTAATAGAATTCGCTGAAGCTCGATCCCTTAAAATTATGAATACATTCTTCGAAAATAGATCCAAGAGGAAATGGACATGGAAATCGCCATCCGACATTAAAAATAAAATTGACTTCATAATCATCAATAGGCGCGACATTGTATAACAGTAATCGTTATCAGTAAAGTAAATATCGGTAGCGACCATAGACTGGTCAGAAGTAGAGTAGAATTACAGCGAAGAAGGGAACGAAATAAGCTCAAACAGAA
The DNA here is from genome assembly GCF_977035675.1 of Penaeus japonicus. NCBI lineage: Eukaryota > Metazoa > Arthropoda > Malacostraca > Decapoda > Penaeidae > Penaeus > Penaeus japonicus. The sequence continues at coordinate 37,664,781 of NW_028234421.1, forward strand.
GTCTCTCGTTAATTTAATTAACATTAAGAATAGGGCGACAGAATTCATTATTGACATCGGAAACAGATAGTTACCTCTCGAAGAAGATCTTGACATAGACCAAATGAACGACCAATTCAGTGTGATATTAATGGAAGCTGCGCTTGAAATAGGCGGTAAAGACGAAAAAGAAATGTTCAGTAAGCTTTCGGTAAAGACAAAAAAGCTTATGAAACAGCGTAGGGACATGAAAATAACATAAATTAGAGACAACATAGAATCAACAGAGCCGACTAAGACGATAAACAAGAAAGATGTGCGCATATTTAACATACGAAAAATAAATGAAGCTCTGCTTTCCGGCACCAGCCTTAAGGCAACAAAGAGGAGGCTCGGAATAGGGGAAAATAGATGTATACAGTAAAGAACCCCAATGGAGAGGTGACATAAGTAATAGAAGTAATAGAGGACTTTTATTGCGACTTATACCACTCAAACGACCAACCACGTATGGAGACAAACAATTGGAGACATTCCAAACATTACGGTAGAGGAAGTAAAAAGGCATGAAAAGAGGAAAAACACCAGGAGAAGATGGCATTAGTGTAGATCTTATTCAAGATGCAGGAGAGATTGTGGAAGTAAAACTGGCCAGTCGTTTTAACAAATG
>NW_028234421.1:37680429-37682929 GCF_977035675.1 Penaeus japonicus
AATTATGGGTCAATTGATACTGGGACATTGGCACACACATTAGGTAATATAAACAATGATTAGTAACCGGAAACCGGAATTCCGGGAACGTGGATATGTGTGGAAATGGTTGAGGGACGAGGTAATTTTGTGTGGAGACGAGTAAAATTCCAGTACTGTATATATATATATATACATATATATATATATATATATATATATATATATATATATATATATATAAATATATATATATATATATATAGCGAGAGCGAGAGCGAGAGCGAGAGCGAGAGCGAGAGAGAGAGAGAGAGAGAGAGACGGATTGTTAACAAAATAAAGAGAGCCACCAAATTCGACGAAAAAGAACATGTCTTAATAATATATCTGTGAACAACAATCAGTGTTAGAACAATATAAATAAATGTTTTAAATGCAAAGTTAAGTTGGTAATAAGAAAGTAGTCAGGTAACATGTCACACAATATGTTTAATGATATGAAAAATTGAATGTAAATAATCAGAAAACTTGTCAAAGGATAACTTAAGATGAGAAAATCGTCAACAAAAGAAAAACGGTTTCTTCAGTCATAAGAAAGATTAAGTGATTTAAATGCATACATTTAGGTAAATAACACGATGCATGTAGTACAGTATGAATATATAGGCATAAATACGATTTTTTTTCAGAGAAGGGCAAAAAAACAACAACGAAATTACGTTTCACAAGATAAAGAAATAAAAAGCATTAGAAAAAAAACGAAAAAAAACAACAGAATTAAGTAATTAAAATCGTGTTATGAATGTAAACGTAAAAGAATAAACTTTTCAAATATGACGGACTGATAAATCGGTTGACAGCCAGTTAAGAAAGCTGTTTTTTTTTAAAGATTTTCTTAAGAAAGCATCCAGAAAAAAAAATAAAATATATAGAACATTAAATAAAAGTTTAGGCTCATAATTATTGAAATAATCCCAAAAGTAATATACCTTTAGGGGAGAAGCGCACGGTGGTAAAGTTAGAAATTAGTATGCAATATAAATAAAAAAGTATATATATGGACATCCTTAGAGATCCTTAAGATCATTAATTTCAGTATAACAAAATAGTAATGTGATAAAAAAAGACAAATGAAGTAAATATTAGATGCAGCCCCGACTTCTTTGAAAGTAAAGAGATGAAGTTCTGGAGAGAAGTGTTTAATATAGAGAAATTCCATGACTGGGAGATCAAAGATTTATTTTGCTTTATGGAGATTTTCGAAGTCTGATGAACTAAGAGGATGATCTAGCAGTTCAGAATTTACCCTAATAGCAGAGAAAAAGGGGATGAGATGGTGCGTCCTGTGCGGGTTGATAAGGCTAAATGTTCAGGAAACTCAGGGTAAGGTTGTGTTACGTAACGCTTATTACAATGTGTACATTTAAATTGATAGTCAATGTTTGAAATTAGAAAAGAGCGTAGAGGGAGTCTTTCTGTAAGTGTGATATTAATGATGTTCGTGAATAATGATTCGACGTCAAAGCTGACCATAATGATTTTCTATGATTATTATGAATCATTTCCCAACTGTATACTTGTTTTCAGTTAGGGGTTCCAAGATAGGGACTAAATTTAGCAATATTGTAATTGAACGTGCCTAGAGAACTGACGATGTGGCGGACTGGATTTTGGAAGACTATATAATACACCTTGAGAGGAATCCGAGAGGGAGAGGTTTCTGATGATTTCTTTTGTAATAATTCGATCTTTTAGTAATGTTCTTAGAACTCTATCGAATCTATCTCTAGATCTAAAAGTTATTAGAAAGGGGTTCTCAGTTATCTGTATAAATTTTGAAGAATCATTTAAGATAAGATTTAATTTTGTTTATCAGAGATAACAGAACCTCTACCTTTAACAAGTCTAGTGATAGGGATAGATTCATCACCTTTTAAATCTTTAAGTGCTTGATTTTAGGATTATTATACTCTAGAAAGTGTGTGTAGAAAGTTTCTATAGTCCGAGAAGGAGATAAGGGAATCATTTGATATAAATTTTCTTGAGGTCATTCAAATTGAAATACTTTATATCCATAGGGATTTGTACCCATTAACGAAGGGGCTGTTTTGGCTCCAAATGGTCGAAACGCCGGGATACTTCGAACGAGTAAGTCTAACGCCTCGGGATTTTCGCCCGTACTGACCGCGGCCAAGAGGATGGATAGCCACAACGAAATATCTCGTCGCTGCCACGACTGGACGTGATATCTTGTCAGCCGTCGTTAACGGGTTTTAAGATATTGTAGTTCTTTTTCAAAACTAAAAATATTGTGAACAAGAATGGTTTTATGGTTGGATAGAACAAAATTAGGGCCTAACAATACATGTCTCTTCTTGTTGTCCTTACCTGTAATAAAAATCGTCTACCATCAAACTCAATTTCTCTCTCTCTCTCTCTCTCTCTCTCTCTCTCTCTCTCTCTCTCTCTCTTATATGTTTATATATATATATATATATATATATATATATATATATATATA
>NW_028234421.1:37707929-37712929 GCF_977035675.1 Penaeus japonicus
CCCCAATGTATTTCTGTTCTGGACGAAAAAGAAAAAGAAATCCAAACCTTAAAATTTACGCGAAAACTGTAAAATTTGAAAACGGCTCTGGTATTATACAGAGACTTATCATTAAAGGCACACATAATGGCCCATTTTGCTGTTGGGAGAGCCCCGCCTGCCACAACGCCCATGGAGCACGAGCCGAGGACCAAAACGGAAGATGAGAATAGAGATGCAGAGTCGGGGATGACTAATAGTACATCGATCACAAGGACGTTGACGCGTTGCCGCCAACACCATCCATGGACCAGCGCGAATTAAGACTACTATGATAGGTTATGTGAAGTTAAAGTTCCATGTATTGAAGACGGCAAAGGCGGATACTAACAGTGTGGACAACTAAAGGCTTGACGAACACCCACTCTCAATACATAGACTTCATGTTTCACGTACTAACGACATAAGATGAACTAAACTCAAATACGGCTAATCTCTTCTACCTTTCAAATAAACGCACTGAGCTAGAAGTTTCAGCACAAGGTCATGGTATCTTGGATACCGTTCCCTAACATATAAGAACCCCATTGACATAGTCAGGCCTAACACAGACGGCCATAAGCAGTTATTGAGCGAATGAATGGGGTGTCTATGTGGTTGTGTGATCTGAATGCAGAGCGTAAAAGGGCGCATGAACAGCAGGGGTAAAAGTCGATGTGGTGGTGTGAGTAGCATGAATGAGGACACTGATAAGAGCAGTGACCAGAGAAGACCTTTACCTTAGGCATTTTATTTAAAAAAAAGTGATCATTTCTATTTTGTATACTTTTGTGATTTAAGAATGGGAATATTTGATTATTTGTTTGAACCTATTTTCGCTTTGTATTTTAAAATACGAGAGGAGGTACATAGTAAATGAATACACTATGTAGTGTGTTCTTCCTAGCAGTATTTGCAGAACCGTATATGTTAGAAGCAAACTGGGGAGACCTGGTGTTAGCAAACTAGACACAGGAAGAACAAGGAAGCAATATTACTTACATTGAAAATAGCTTTGTGAAGTGAACTTCATCTGTTGGTGTAAATGGAAATGAAAACATTTTTGTTTGAAGCGACTTTTGAAAAGTGCAGAGTTTTAATGAATTATGTATATGAACATAACTGTGAAAAAAATAGGGAATGGTCAAGGCTTCAGGATCTACTCTCATAATCAAAATAACTATAAATAATATTCTCGCAGACAACATATTGGGAAAAATCAATTCAAAATGCAATATTCTCCGAAGACTAGTGGGCGCAGGGTAGGGTCCAGGCTACACTGTGCTTCGTATCTCATCCTTTGCTCTATTATTTGACAACTGAGTATTATGCCCCAGTGTGAAGAAATTGGATATCAGTTACTCGAACCAGCTCGTGACATGAATTTCCTTGAGTTCATTGGATACAGTTAGATCGACCTTGGCATGGCCGATAAGCCTCCTTCATGCAAACAATTGGTCTGTTAAATAGCAAAAGACATATTTGCGACGACAGATATACACCAAACACCAGGGCATGTCTTGAAGTGCAGAGAAATACACATGAGAGATGTGGCTAGCGTTTATGATTAATTCAGAGGCTTGCTGAGGGAGGCCAATCTTGTCATAGAGTATACTAAAGAAAACAATTTCTATAGACACGAAGTGGTAGAGAATAATAATTTATGCAATAAGAAAAATGTGAAAAACGGAATCTGGCGGTTCTTATGTAATTAAAATCCGCTTTAATTCGTTAACAAGTAAGAAAAGGAGAAAATACTTTTAAGATCGAATGTTACTGTTATAAAAGCTTTATGGCTCGTATCATATAAAGACAAACACGATCAAATAAACTAATCATTTGATAGTAATATGTAGAAAGAAGTAAAACAAATACAAATATTAATCTCGATATTCAGGATGAAACATGATATTCAGCTGCTACCGTAGTGCCTCTTGTAAAAAGACTATGTTTACTACTGTTGTTGACACAATCAGGTCTAGTTTGAGACTTTCTGCTGTTGTTTTCATGTAAATATATGATAAGTAAAATGCAATGCAAAATCAATGTCTTCCCAGGACTTTCCGATTTTGTATTTGGTTTACCGAATTCACACACGCACTCAAACACACACGTATGATATTGTGCGTGTGCGTGTGGTTGTAGCATTTGCGTGTGGTTGCAGCGTTGCGTATAGTTGCAGTGTGTCCGTATGGTTGCAACGTGTGCGTGTAGCATGTGTGTGTGTGTGTGTGTGTGTGTTTGTGTGTGTGTGTGTGTGTGTGTGTGTGTGTGTGTGTGTGTGTGTGTGTGTGTGTGTGTGTGTGTGTGTGTGTGTGTGTGTGTGTGTGTGTGTCCTATCTCCGTATTTATTTACAACAAACTTTTTTTCAGTGTAACGATCAAACTTCGCGACAAATAATTGCAGCCAATAAGGCCAAACTCAGTTACATTTAAAACTGAAAGTGAGCCTTCCATCTCCGACTCAATGGCAGGTATCATTCCTTTTTAGCTCAGCGAGATTGCTAAACGCAGACAATTACCTTTTGTGCATAATGCATTAGCAAAGCTGTGGGATTCTCGTGATGTAAAAGCTTTGTCTTCAGTATTAATATCCCGCTTATCTGCTCCCTCTCTCTCTCTCTCTCTCTCTCTCTCTCTCTCTCTCTCTCTCTCTCTCTCTCTCTCTCTCTCTCTCTCTCTTTTTTTTTCCTACCTATATATCTTCCATTTCTCGGAATTTATCTGTCTCGTCCAACTCCCCTACGCTTGCATCTTCGTACCATTATTATCTTCATCCTTCTCCTTTATCTCTCCCTCTTCATACATTTCATTCTATCATTTTAATATTTCCTTATATCCCGTTTTCCATCCCCGCTCATTATTCCCATTATTCATTTTCTCATTTTCTCCTCCTCCCTACTGGTATGTCCTTCTCCTTCTCTTTATATTCCCTTTATCTTCCCTTACATCTCACATTATCCTACCTCCGTCTTTCAGTCTTGTTTCCTTTACTTTACTGTTTTCAATATTTTTCATTCGTAAAAGAAAATGCATTGACAACTTTTTCTAAGGGTTGTAATTTTCTGTTCACTTAGTTTCCGAAACCGGTATTTCAAAGGTTCAGTTCTGTTTTGGGATTAACGGCACCAGAACAGGAAGGATACATATCAAGGAAAATATGTATAACATTTTCTGAATAACTAGTTGCGTATGTTATTAAAACTTATAACCAACCCTTACTTTTGTGAAAACAGAGTATTCAATAGTGCTTTTCCATTATGAAGGTTAATCCGTTTTTGCAATATTATTGTTTTGAACATTACATTCGCCATTTTGTATGAACAAAGGGATACATCCCCAGGCGTAATTATAATAGAAGAGATGAAAAAAAAAAAACTTCGCTGACTCTAGGCTCAATTTTCTATACAACGAATAAAATGGTGAGGCTGAACAGACCACTCGCAGTGTTCAAACTGATGATATTAATTAATGATATTTGGGAATACGGAACTTGCAACGCGTCTCTGGTCATGAAGATCCAGGCAATAGTAAAAAAAAGAGAAGAAGAAGAAGAAGAAAAAAAAACTACTCTTCACCTGTGCTCGTGTTATTCCCAAATTGTGAGCTGTGTTCAATCTCAACATGGATAGTATTCTATCATACACAATATATTAGATCTAGAAATTCTAGACAGAGACTATCAGATAAGCAATACCAAAATCGATACTTGAGAGAAAATGGAATTAACTGACAAATTGTCAAGATTATTACTGGCTCAGATTGAAATAGCGTTTATAGAAACATTCTAGAATGGGCCGTGTTTACTGATAGGTTTTCTGTGGTAAAAAAAAAAAAAAAAAAAAAAAAAAAAAAAAATTATCCGTCTATCAGTGAGAATATTCATCCCTTAATAGCATAAGCTAAAAAAACTGACACTCCCTAAGGGTGGAGATAAGATGTCGAGAGAACCATTCAGGGCGTGGGTTTCCTTGCCTTATTAATTGCGATTCATATTAGAATATTGTAGATGATTAAATTTCGTAAATACATGTCTTTTCTCCTCAACATTTCTTCTCTTCATTTGCGATTAAATATAGAAATAATCTTTCACAATAATGAGAGGTGAAGAACGCGCTATGAAAAAAAATAAATAAATAAAAAAAATACATACAGCGCTGTCTCATGAGATAATTATACCACGGTATATGTGAGACATTTATTTCTTACTTACGGCAGAAAAAATAAAAAAAATAAAAAACTGATAATTATCAGAAACGCATGTGTAATCATTCTGCCAAACTTGATGTTCTTCCACGATACTTTACCACTTCTCTTGTACCGAAAGGGGCTTCACATATGATCTTTAAAAACAGAAAAAAAAAACAGAAATCTTGTTTTCTTCCCCCTCTTAGTTCTGTAAAGCTGCTCGTGAGGAAGCAAGATTTATGTTAGTTTGCAAAGTCTCCGATATTTTCTTGTAAACTTACCCGCGTTATGTCTTTTTCTTCTTTCTTTCTTTCTTTCTTAGAATCCCAGAGTTGCCGCAAAATTATCACTTTCCTCTTTGTTACTACATTAGTGTCGATAAGATTAGTGGAAGGGAGTGTATAAGAGTAAAGGATAACCAATATAAAGTATCAAAGAGGAAGAAAAAATAGGCATCAGAATATCTATAAATGGTAACGTTTGGCATATTTGCCCAAATTAAATGTGAAAAGTAAAAGATAAATGTGTCTTGTGTAATATTTAGAAGACCTCTGGGAGCAATGAATATAACTAGAAAAATATGCAGCATTTACAGGAACAGATTAGAACAGATTGGCAGAGAGGAAGAGAAAGAGAGGGGAGGACAAAGAGAAAGAGAGAGAGAGAGGGGGGGTGTGATCAAAGAGAAAAAGAGAGAGAGAGAGCGAGAGAGAGAGAGAGAGAGAGAGAGAGAGAGAGAGAGAGAGAGAGAGAGAGAGAGAGAGAGAGAGTGTGTGTGATCAAAGAGAGAGAGA
>NW_028234421.1:37750429-37752929 GCF_977035675.1 Penaeus japonicus
GTAGGGCATTAATAATTGACATTATGATAATAATTAGGGTCTAACTGAAACAGAAATTGTGTGTGTGTGATTGGAGATAAAATATGTGTCTGCTGAAGCTCTTAAAGCAGGTGTGTAAGAACAATCATTCTCAACAGCCGACTGTGTAAAACCTAAAACAGAGTAAATTAATTCAAGCATTTGTAGTATATGTAGTTAGCAGGCACAATTGCGAAGAAAAAATAGGCAGTTCTTTGAGAGAGAGAAAAAAACAAAAACAAAAAAAAACATCGAAACAGTTCTATCCAAAAAAGATAAAGTCATTTGATACTAAAGCTCTTGTAAATCCTGTTATGAGGGAAACGAGGGGTTTGCACCAAAATTCAGAAACAAAATCAGAAGTGACATAAAATATAGGGCGAGAGAAAACAAACAGAGATTCAAAGAGTTTCAACAATTGTGTTAACCAGCTAAATTTTGTCATCAGTTACATTGAGCCTAAAAAGCAAATATGAAATTAATGCGATTGGAGGTAAAATATATTTATACAGAAAATGATTAGGAAAAAAGTCTAAAAATAGAAAGAGACAAAAAAGGAAATCCCCTAAACGAAAATATCAATATGTCTCTATTCATGACACCTCCTTTGAAAAAAAAAAAAATAGTTACTATGAACCAGTAAAATAGAAAAAAAAAATCCTAATCGGTTGGATAAAAGGAATGTGGAAAGAGCTGATGATTTATGAAAATATACAGAATAGCCCAGTGGGCCCTCCTTACTCATATTCTAAAACGCACTTTTAAAACAGAAATTTAAAGCAAAACAAAGTCTTTTGAGCAAAGTTCACAGCAATAAACTATTTAAGCAATATAACATAACATCAGTTTATGTAACTTGGATTCAGGTACGCCTCACGTTGCAAAACTTTTTTCTCTGAGATACTGCCGAAACGGTTGCGTAAAAAAAAAAAAAATAGAATAGATACGTAAAATGAATGAATTAGTGGAATTAAAGAAAGGAATGAATTAGTGGAATCAAAGAAAGGGATGAATCAGTGGAATCAAAGAAAGGGATGAATCATTGGAATCAAAGAAAGGAATGAATTAGTGGAATCAAAGAAAGGAATGAATCAGCGGAATTAAAGAAAGGAATGAATTAGTGGAATCAAAGAAAGGAATGAATTAGTGGAATCAAAGAAAGGAATGAATTAGTGAAATCAAAGAGACATGAATTAGTGGCATCAAAAAAAGGAATGAATTAGTGAAATCAAGGAAAGGAATGAATTAATGGAATCAAAGAAAGGAATGAATTAATGGAACCAAAGAAAGGAATGAATTAGTGGAATCAAAGAAAGGAATGAATTAGTGGAATCAAAGAAAGGAATGAATTAGTGGAATCAAAGAAAGGGATGAATTAGTGGAATTAAAGAAAGGAATGAATTAGTGGAGTCAAATAAAGGAATGAATTAGTGAAATCAAAGAGACATGAATTAGTGGCATCAAAGAAAGGAATGAATTAGTGGAATCAAAGAAAGGAATGAATTAGTGGAATCAAAGAAAGGAATGAATTAGTGGAATCAAAGAAAGGAATGAATTAGTGGAATCAAAGAAAGGAATGAATTAGTGGAATCAAAGAAAGGAATGAATTAGTGGAATCAAAGAAAGGAATGAATTAGTGGAATCAAAGAAAGGAATGAATTAGTGGAATCAAAGAAAGGAATGAATTAGTGGAATCAAAGAAAGGAATGAATTAGTGGAATTAAAGAAAGGAATGAATTAGTGGAATCAAAGAAAGGAATGAATTAGTGGAATCAAAGAAAGGAATGAATTAGTGGAATCAAAGAAAGGAATGAATTAGTGGAATTAAAGAAAGGAATGAATTAGTGGAATCAAAGAACGGAATGAATTAGTGGAATCAAAGAAAGGAATGAATTAGTGGAATCAAAGAACGGAATGAATTAGTGGAATCAAAAAAACGAATGAATTAGTGGAATCAAAGAAAGGAATGAATTAGTGGAATCAAAGAACGGAATGAATTCGTGGAATCAAAGAACGGAATGAATTAGTGGAATTAAAGAAAGGAATGAATTAGTGGAATCAAAGAAAGGAAGAAATAATGGAATCAAAGAAACGGGATTGATAGTGGAATCTAATAAAAGGAATTGATATTATTTGGAATCAAGAAACGGAATGATTTTTGGAATCAAAGAACGGAATGAATTAGTGGAATAAAAAAAAAACGAATGAATTAGTGGAATCAAAGAAAGGAATGAATTAGTGGAATCAAAGAACGGAATGAATTAGTGGAATCAAAAAAACGAATGAATTAGTGGAATCAAAGAAAGGAATGAATTAGTGGAATCAAAGAAAGGAATGAATTAGTGGAATCAAGAACGGAAAGAATTAGTGAATAAAGAAAGATGAATTAGTGGAATCAAGAAGAATGAATTAGTGGAATCAACGAAAGGAATGAATTAGTGGAAATTAAAGAAGGAATGAATTAGTGGAGTCAAATAAAGGA
>NW_028234421.1:37757929-37760429 GCF_977035675.1 Penaeus japonicus
TGATATAGTATAATATATATATATATATTAGAGATATATAAGTAGTATAGTATATATTTAGGTAATATATATATATATATTATATATATATAGGGAATATGATAGTCTATATATATTTATTATATATACATCTATAAATGTGTTTTTGTGTGTGTGTGTGTGTGTGTGACTGTGTCGTGTGTGTGTTGTGTGTACTGTGTATAGATTCTATACATAATTATACTATATATATATTATAATATATATTTATTTATTATATTATATATATATATAAAATATATATATATGTATATTGTATACTTATAATAATATATATATATATTAATATATATATATATATATAGTATAGTTATTATATATATATATATAGAACATATAAATATAAATATAAAATTATATATATATATATATATATATATACTACGAAGTATATGTAAATGGTATATTCTCGCATTATATGGAGTTTATTATATATAAGTGACTATATATAACACCCTCTTATGCTATATATATATATCATATCATATATACCTAGCTATAGTAGTATATGATATATATACATTAGATGTCATGTATATGAGTATAGGTATATATATTAATATTATTATATATAGATATTTATAATATTATAATGGACCTTATATATATATTATTTTTATATATTTATATATTATATATTATATGATATATATTATATATATATGTGTGTGTGTGTGTTGTTGTGTGTGGGTGTTGGTGGGTGTGTGTGTCTGCTTGTATTATTAATTCATATATATATATTATTATATAAATATTAGATATATATATATATTATATATATATATTATTATATAGATATATATAGATATATATATATTTATTGTATGTTTGTTGATATATAGATATATTTTCTCTATATTTATATATATTATATATATCTATAAATCTATATACTATATGATATTTATATATAATTTATGATATATTTTTATATAATATTATAGATAAATATATACAAATTATATATATAATATATTATAATATATGTATATATTTATATTATATAGTATAAATTATATATAAAGATATATAGATATGATTTATATATGTATAGTGTTTGTAAGTGTATGAGTACATATATACATACTTTTATTATAAATATATATAGTATATAGTATTTATATTTATATTTTATATTTTATATTAATATATACTATCAGTATATATTTTCATATGCATATATATCATATATATATATTATATATATTATTATATATATTTATAGTATATATAGAAAATTCTATATATATATTGATAAAATGTATATATAATGCTTTGTATATATATAAACATAATATATAGTATATATGTATCTATATAATTATATATATATATATATATATATATATATATATTATATATATATATGATGTTATATAGTAGTGACATATGAATTATAACAGGTGTATATATATAGTATATATATATATCTATATTATATATATAAGTATATATTATATATATGTTGTAAACTCAAAATCTTATATAAATATATAAAATTAATATAAATGTCTTTATATATATATATATATATTACTATATTTAATATATATTTATTTATATATATATATATACTGCATATATATATATATATATTTATATATATAATGTTATATCTAAATATTATATATATATAATATATATATAATATATATATATATATATATATCATAATCTCATCTTCTACATAGTGTATATTATATAATATATATATTATATGTATTATATAACTTATATAATAATTATATATATATTAATGTATATTATATATATATATATAATATATATATATTATATATATATAATTTGTACACACAGACACATGACATCACATTCACACACAACCACCACACACACACAACCTTACACACACCACACACACACACACACACATATAATATATATATTATATATATATTATTTATATATTTATATATATATATATATATATATATTTTAATTATATTTATTATATAATATATTATATATCTTAATATATAATATATATTTATATTTATATAAAAGTATATTTATTTATATAAATATATATATTTATATATTTTTATCATATATATGATATATATATATTAGATATATATATATATATAATAACAGAAATATAGATTATATAAATATATATATATATTTGATACATATATTATGTTTTATATATTATATATATATATATAGATATATATATATATATGTGATGTATATATTATATCTAGGTATATATATATATATATATATATATATATATATATGTATGTATGTATGTGTGTGTGACTGTTTGTGTGTTTGTGTGTGTTTGTGTGTGTATGTGTGTGTTATCCGCATAACTGATGCTTCCGCGACCTTGGATAACTTAAATCTACCCAACACGGATTTGCAGCACAGACTTTTTCGAGGAAAAAATCAAGTATATTATAGACTCATGTGTAAAATACCAACACCCCAGAGA
>NW_028234421.1:37801851-37804351 GCF_977035675.1 Penaeus japonicus
ACAATGCAAAGAATATAGTCTTTGTAAACATGATACAGCAACTGATTCACCTGCAACATTGGAGTTCGACAGGGATACATCTTATCCCCAACATTGTTCAACCTCTTCCTAGACCGAATTATGAATGACGGCCTGAAATGTTTCACCGTTCAATGGGGAGGGATAACCATTAATAACCTCCGATTTGCCGATGACGTTGATATCATCACTGGTTCAGAAGATGACTCAAGAGACTTGAACTACAAGATCAATGGCATAGCGATCAGTGGCCAGAAAAGCAAGATCCCAGTCTTTGAGCAAGGAAATTAATGCTCAGCAAGGAACAGCTACCAGCTCTCTTGCCGAATTGGGCAAATTTTGGAAAGACAAAATTTTGACGCTTCACACCAAAATTTAACTTCTGCATGTTATTGTAATGGCAATTGCATTCTAAGGCTGCAAAACCTGGACCTTACCCAAAAAATTTCAAACCTGGCTATTCTGTAGCAAATATATTCAAACCTCAAAAGAATTTTTCATAATAAAGATTCACAGTAGCAAAGCCAAAATCAAGGTCTCTTAACATTTTTGGTAATGATAGCCTCCATTCTATCCCTAACATAATTTCTACAGTTGCTAAAAATGCCAATCGCCAATTTTGCCATGAACGGGGATCTAATAGTGAGACCAATTCTCATAAACTAAACCTCTTGAATGAACTTAAGAAAAATAATGACTTAATCATCAAAATAACAAACAAGAAACGGTGCACTGTGTTACTAAACATAACGGAATATAACATTATAATATAACAAGGCTATTGTTTATGACCAAACTAAGTTTAGATTATTTAAGACGAACATTACCCATATCTTAAAACAAGAAGAAAACTGAACCGTTTCCTCCGCAACATAAAATATTCTGCTGGAGATTCAGTCTATAATTGTTTATGCGCTTCTAGATCAACACAAGATGTTTTATATGGTCGTCCAAAAATTCACAAAACAGGCAATCTGATTCGACCTGTCATATCGTCAATCAGAACTTTTAATAATAATTCAGCTAAAATCTTGGTCCCACGGTTGACCCCTCTAACTATAAATGAATACACTGTCGAAAACACCATGGATTTTGCATAAGAAATTACCCTTGTTAAAATCAATGGTCCTATTGTTATGGCCATTGTGAATGTACAATCACTTTTTACTAATGTCCCACTTGAGGATACCACCATCATCATTGTATGTAAGCTCACAAAATTGAAAGATTGTCAACATCTTGTAGTTTAAGTGAAACTGCTATTTGGTTTTAGTGCCTTTATTTAAGTGAGTAAAGGAGAGAAGCAGCTAGGAGTTGTATTTGCTGGTGTGTGCCATCGAGGTGTTCTGCCGTCTTTTCCTAGCACCGGAAAGACGGCAGAAAAGCTACTGCTACAGGAACTCCCCCCTCAGTGCCGTGACCGAAGGAGAACAAACAATGTCGGTCCCTAGGATCGGTGTCAGGGATAGGGAAAGCTTCAGGTCGATGGGATAAAGCTTCAGGCCAATGGAAGTATGTCAACTACTGTGAGGATGTAGGAACGACCGTTGTACATAAGAAGAGGTCCTACAAGGTACAGGTGTATGTGGTGAAAATGCTTTTGACAAGGTGCTGTGTCGCCTGAATGCCAGGATGACTAATGTTGTGGTATATTGAGAATACTTGTCGTCTCAGGGAGTGGGGAATGTGTAAGGCCTGGTGGTTCCTGTGGAGACATCACAAAATATGCTGGTATTAGAGTTGGTTACCTGGATTTTCTCAAGGCGAAGGCTGGTCTTTGGCCCTGTTCTGTAGCCAGGTGATCGTAGTGATATGATCTCTGTGTAAGATGATATTGATAGTGAGACTGAAAAGTGCATCAGCAGCGACGTTGTGGGTTCCACTGATGTGCTTGATATTTAATATGAACTGGGTGATGAAGTCCTAGTGACGCTCCTCCCTTGGGGAATGTCGTTGGGTAGTGGTACATGGAGCGTCGACGAGTGGTTTGTGGTCCGTGAACAGCACGAAATCGTGGCCCTCGACGTATTGGAAAAAATGTTTGATAGTGAGTGCACTGTGCTTCTTTTCTGGGTTAACGATGATTCCAAACTCCGCAAGCTGCTGGAATAATACTTGGAGGTGTTGTAGGTGAGACTCATGCGAAGGACTGTCAATGAGGATATTATCAACTTAAGCAAAACAATTGTCAAGGCCATGTGTTACTTCATTGATGAACCACTGGAAGGTCTGGTCTGCATTTCTGAGACCAAAGGGCATTCGCAGGAATTCCAAAAGGCCAATGGGCGTGATAAAGGCCGGTTTGTGGACGTCCTCCTCAGCTATAGGGATTTGGTAGTATGCCTGTACTCTGAAGAATGTTATGCAGCTTGAAAGTTCCTGTATGACGTCCTGTATGTGCAGCAGAGGGTACCTGTCGGGTATGCTCGAGGTTGAGGTGTCGGTAATCAATGCAGGGGCAACATTCACCGTCTTTCTTTGG
>NW_028234421.1:37845496-37847996 GCF_977035675.1 Penaeus japonicus
TTCATTTACTATCGCCATTGTTCCTTTTATCAAGTTATCATCATTTTTCGTGTGGCTGCCGATGTTAGAGTAGTATTGTCGTTATCTTTTGTGTCCCTGTGTGTGTTTTTGATGTGTTTAACAATAAAGAATTGCGGTAGTTATGAATAATTTCATAATTTCTGTCATTAGCATTATCATTATTTTTTTTATTATCATTATCGTGATCATCATCACAATTATTAGTACTATTATCATTATCATTACAATTATCATCATCGTCATCATTATCACTATTATTATCGTTATCATCATCATAATTGTCATCATTACTTTTATTAATATCATTATCATGATTGGTGTTCTTGTTATTTTTCATATTATTGTCATTAATATTGATTATATTATTATTATTATCATCATCGTTATCAATATTACTATTACCATCATTATTATTATCCTTATTACAGTCATCATTAAAGATGGTAATAATAAAAATAATGATAATAATTATAACAATAATAATGATAATAATGAAAACAATAATGATGATGATAATGACAACAATGGCAATAATCATTATAATAATTATGATCATTATCAACTTTGTTATTATCATTACTTCTATCATAAACATCATTGTAATTTTCATCATCATTATTCAGTTTACTTAGGAATAGTATTACCATTTTCATCATTATCATTATTCATTAGCCATGCTCATCATCATCAGATTTAACCATTATCATTTTTTTCCAATATTACTCTTATCACAGTCATTTCTATGTCAGTTTTGCTATTACTTTACCCTCATCATTATCGTTATTATTACTATCATTATCCCCATCTTTATCATCATTATCATTGTGTTGTAAATCAATACTAAGTAAGATGGTTCAAATCCACAGAACAAAAAGATTGAAATATGATATCAGAGAAATTGAAAAGTGGTCATTTGCTTTTATTATTCTTCGGCATAGCTCAAGAACAAATCGTATAATTATGGTTCTGTTTTTTCCCCCACTGCTCAAAATGGCGTGTTTTTAGATTTACTAACTAAAGCTACGACCAAAAATAATCTGAAAAGAAAAATTAACGATTTACTGTTGGCCCTATATTTATAAGATGTAAATGATGAGACATGAATAACGTATTGGACGATGAAAGAGGAAGGAGTGAAGACCATGACAGAAAGTGACTGACGATGGATGGTTGTAGGGGAGGGGGGAGGTGAGGGGGGGGGAATCTAAACGATGGATCCAGACTGAGCTGATTCTTCGAAAATGCGAACCTTAACAAAATCTTCTGACATATTCACCGAGAAATAGATACGATAGGAAGAAGAAAACGAATGAATGGATTTTTAACCCTTCTTTATATTCACTTGCATTATATTACTCTTATCAACGTATATACATGGAAAATGATCCCTTCAGTAACTGAAACCCAACCTTTATATCAAACAACGTAATAAAATGAAATTATTCCCCTGAAAGAAAAAGCAACTACAAGTCTTTTGCCAAAAGGTGACGATTCGGTATATTGTGCAAAACACTTAGTATTCAGACGGACGCGTGAAAGATTTTATTTTGTCAGCGGCGTTTTGAATAATGGATGGAAGTGATTTCCGAGCAGTCAGATAAATCTTCAAGTGAAGAATTTTGAGCCAAAGAAGTATCCTAGAGACGGAGAAAACCCTTAGGAATGCAGTCCTTTGTTTAAAGAAGTTCGAGACAGCTTTGACATAGTCGTGATATAGTCAAAAAATAAATCATATCAAATTCCATCGATTTCTCGCAAACATGGCAAAGATTAATTTTCTGCATCTATTGTTAATGAAAATTTATAATCACGTCGATAAAACTCCGTCAGCGAAATGGGTTCCGCGAGCGATGACATCGGATGGCGAAATGGACGCAGAGGAGGTGGTTTCCGAGGAAATTCTGAGGTGATAATAAGACGCTCCAGTAAACATTATTGGTTGTGCTCAGACTCGGCTGAAGTCTGGCTTGAACACTTCGCTTGGCGTGATGAATGCTATGCAAATGGAATATGTTACCTCAAAGATCTTTTCCGGCATTATAAATCTGCAGGAAAGGAGCACACGCACATCTGCGCGCACATGCATACTCAAGGAAAGAAGAGAGATAGAGAGAGGGAGAGGGAGAGAGAGAGAGAGAGAGAGAGAGAGAGAGAGAGAGAGAGAGAGAGAGAGAGAGAGAGAGAGAGAGAGAGAGAGAGAGAGAGAGAGAGAGAGAGAGAGAGAGAGATGGAGAGGAGATTGAGATGAGAGAGAGAGAGAATAGAGAGAGAGAGAGAAGAGTGAGGGGGAAGAGAGAAGAGCAGGGGAGAGAGAGAGAGAGAGAGAGAGAGAGAGAGAGGAAGAGTCAGAGAGAGAGGGAGAGAGAGAGAGAGAGAGAGAGAGAGAGAGAGAGAGAGAGAGAGAGATTAATAGATAGAGAGAGAGATGAGAGAGAGATTGATAGATAGAGAGAGAGATGAGAGAGAGAGAGAGAGATTG
>NW_028234421.1:37977996-37980496 GCF_977035675.1 Penaeus japonicus
GATGGAAATGGTTCCGTCCCTAATCAAAGCTAGAAAATCCACAGCTAACCACCTTTAAACATTTTCTAACAATAATAACTATTCCTTGCTACTCATTCCGTACCTGGGCGATCTCTTCACTGTTTCCTAATTCAGTCCTTACTTCGCTCGCTATTTTAATGCTCACCATGTATTTCACTCCTTACCTGTCACCATCTTAGCCAGATCACATGTACCCTCTTGACTTTTGACTTTGACGAGTTTATTGAGACAAGTGATTACGTACATCTCAAAAGGATGAGGTAACATAGGTTATCCTCACCCCAATCTTAGTCCTTCTTTGGGCTCACATATATTTTACAAAACCTTACAGCTATGTCAACATGTTGAAATATATACAGAACAAAAGACGGGTCAATCACAAGCATACACAGTTAAATGTTTACATATCAGGAGAACGATATAACAGTATGGATTATCACCCTCAGCATGCTAAGTCCTCTCCTGAGGTCACATGATTACATACTTGAAATACCCTCATGGTGCGGCTATAAGTGGGTGGAGGTCAGCGGTTTCTCGTCACCTCGCGCTGAGTTACTGCCTGTCTTCATCGCAGCTAAGGCGTGCCGGCCATGCGGGGAATATCAATTTATAGAATTTTTTGTAAGCTATTCATGCATTGGTATTACCTTCGTTATTGTTTGTTCTATCATGACCTTTTTGTGATAATTATGATATTAAAACATTATGACATTATTTTATGCTGCTGCTGTTGATGATGATGATTATTATCATTTTCATTATTACTTAAATTGCTGGTTTTTACCTGCATTGGTATAATATTTATTATTATTACCATTATCATTATTAATATTATTATTATTCTATTATTATTATTAATTTCATTATTATCATTATCAATGTCATTTTCACCATCAGTACCATTATAATATTCACTATCATCATTGTTTCAACAAGTATTACCAACAAATACTTGCCAAAATTTTAATCAACATCATTAGCTTTATTCTTTAACATTGTCTTTACTGATAGGAATCTGAGTATCAGCATTATATGAATCATTATTAGTAATTGCCACTGCGTCATCTATCAAAAATACTCAACATGGACAGCAAACAAGTGTACCATAATAAAGGAGGGAACATAATTTTGTTTCCAAATATAGAAGGTAAAAAGGGATTCATTTGTGGGGGCGGACGTCGAAATTAGAAACATTCATCAAAGAAAAATGTATTTAGCCCTTACGGAGTCAGATACAAAGCACAGCATTACGTCATTGGTGGTGTTCATATGACGTTTATATATATGAGTGTGTGTGTGTGTTGTGTGCTGTGTGTGTTGTGTGTGTGTGTGTGTGTGTGTGTGTGTGTGTGTGTGTGTGTGTGTGTGTGTGTGTGTGTGTGTGTGTGTGTGTGTGTGTGTGTGTGTGTTGTGTGTGTGTGTGTGTGTGTGTGCTGTGTGATGTGTGCTGTGTGTGTGTTGTGTGTGTGTGTGTGTGTGTGTGTGTGTGTGTGTGTGTGTGTGTGTGGGTGTGGGTGTGTGTGTATGTGTGTGTGTGTGTGTGTGTTATGTGTGTTGTGTGTGTTCTGTGTGTATGTATATATATATATATATATATATATATATATATATATATATATATATATATATATATATATATATACATACACACACGGGGCAGGAGAGTGTGGCTTTGGTAGAGGATGACATGGCTGGGCTCGTGGATGCTAAGCTATTAGAGTCTAAGTGAAATTCAATATTCGTAGAGCGAAGCCGGTAAAGTATTGGTCCTGAAAAAAAAAAAAAAAGTCAACGTTTCGTTAACCTGTTTTATTTTAGCTCTCGCTCTCTATGCGTGACCCTTCCTTCAACTTAAAAGTAGGGTAACATGGTGATAGATAACTGATGTATGCAGAGACGCTTTTCCCTTTTACGTGGTGAACAGAAAGGGAAAATTCCCCACGTGGAAAGTGAGAGTGCGAGCGTGAGTATACATGTACCTGTGCGTATGAATCCATGTTTTGATTACAAATACGGTCCCTTGGTGCGAGTATAAAGTCCCAGAACACTACGATTGATGAATTTTATCTACCTCGCGTAGTTATTTACGGTAGTCATTACTTGTTCTACCACCCGGTATTTATCTTAGCTAATGGTAATAGCGAAGTATAAGCCCACTATGTCCGAGTGGTAAGACGTATTTGCCAAGACATCAGGAGTCATTACCAAGGTGACATATGTGTCATGCCATGATTTATTAAAGGCTTTGGTGACGGGTGGCAAGGCGTCCATGCCAAGGCGACCGGAATGACACTCGAGCGCCGTCTTCAGGGTAGCTAAACGCCATCAGAAGAAAGCAAAAAGAGAGTACTATGGGCGGCGCAAAGTCTGGCACGACCATGGTACGAGGAGGCGGACCCGGACTCTAGGCTCAGTGCGGAATGTGTCTTTGCAGCATACCTGCTTTAAGCACTATCATAATCTGCTGCAATACTAGTAC
>NW_028234421.1:38032996-38037996 GCF_977035675.1 Penaeus japonicus
ATTTAACATAAACAATGTATATTCGTGTATATTCAAAAGTAATTCTTCAGGAAAATTCAGTAGAATAATTTTATAATAGTCAGCACTACTTAAATAAGCTCATGACTATTCCGTTAAATGAGACTTGCACATATTAAGGCGTCTTCGGTAACGAAAAAAAAGAAAAAAAAAAAAAAAAAATACGTGAAGGAAAAAGATCAACTGCCCCTCTGAGGCGCTATGAATTTGCTAGGGCATATACCATAATGTGATTTTCCCTGGGTGTGACGAGGGTAGATAAAATCCAAAATAAATATATTGGAGGGACAACATATGTGCGGCAGTTTGGGGAAAAGGCACAAGAAGCAAGGCTGAGGTGGTTTGGGCATGTGAGGAAGAGGGAGGAGGATTATGTGGGGAGGAGGTACCCGGAAGGTACATGGATGCTATACAGGAAGGCATGGAAGCAGTAGGTGTGACTGAGGAATGAGCAGAAGACCGAGTGCATTGGAGAAAGATGTCGCCACGACCCCTAAATGGGAGCAGCCGTAATAATAATAAAAAAAATATATGTCACAATGTGATATCCCTGTTATGACTCAACTCACTGTATTTAATACTCATGTGTAAAGGAATTCCTCAGGGGTAAAATACCCAGTTAAAAGTCATATTTTGAATCAATGTCTTTTACACCGTTAATTATAAGTAGAGAATATAAGTTGAAAAAAAAATCATGTACTGTTTTACTACTCAGTATAACAATACTGCACAGAATTACACATTACTTTTCCCCCGGTAAACATTGTGTTGAAATTATTTCTGCTTGACTTTAGTCCTCCGTGTATATTCCCTTGATTTCACATTTGAGTAAAACTTTTAACACAATAATTTTTTACATTTTTCCTTCTGAAACGTTGACAGATATATCGCCGATCAACAGAAAACAGACATGGCTAGAAAATGCCTCTACCAGGGAAAGAGGCTACTCATAACACATTACCCATCAAATTTGAAATACTTCTCTCCGTGCACCTTCTTCGTCTTTCTGTTTCTGTGTTTCTCTCTATCTCTCTCCCTCTTATACTTAGCTCTAAAGTCTTTATTAATTATATATATATATATATATATATATATAAAATATATATTATAATAATAATAATATATTTTATATATATATATATATATATATATATATATATATATATATATATATATATATATATAATAACTCAAATGTCGGAATTGGCGTGTCAAATAATATACAGCAGGTAGTTTAGGATTTTCATCTTCGTTATTTATTACTTTGCCCTTTTTCCTTTACTCTGAACATGAAATAACGGATTTGCTACCTGATGATCAATAAAGAATCAAGAGAGAGACGATGACTCTAATAATTTGGGAAAATATAAACAATAAATAATTAATTTAAATCTCCAAGCTGCTAATCAACAAGAAAGGCCGATTAACCAAACAAGCTTGTCCCATGATGGCCATGGGTAGTGGGCCTCTGATAATATTTTCTGATATAATATGATAATATTATCTGATAATAATAATGATAATATTCAAACGCAGTTCCGCAGAGTCCCAATAGATACCGTGACAGTCGGCACTCCTTGACCAGAGCGAAAATAAAATTGTTAGTTTCATTTTGTTTTTTATTATTTCACCCTATTTCAAATGATTATACTTTTGATTGCTTTTTGTTAAAGGAGCTTTACTTCCTTTTTAATACATTTTTATTTATTTCCCCACCACCGATACGCCTTCAGGCCTCGTGTGCGCTAGGTAAGGAGCTCTCCATCTCTCGGTGGTGCTCACGGGTGGATTGGCACCCTCTTGGATTTCTGCCTTTCGAATCCCCGGAATGGGATTATCCACAATGATTCTGGATAAGTTCTTGGTCGTGACACCGTAATTAAGATATTTAGATATTTTTATACGAGTGGTTAGACCGTGTTAGTGGATCTCTTGGAACCGAAATGACTGACAGAAATTTGTCAGTATTATATTTTATGTGTGTGAATTTTTTTTGCCAAATAAATACAAAGGGCATACATAAATGTCGAATTATTATTGAATTAAAGATATTCAAAGTTTAGTAACCAAATGGAGCAAAAGCCAATAAATTACAAAGGAAAATGATGATACAGAAAGAATACTTTAATCTAAGCTAAAATGATAATATAAGCGAAACTGCCTGTTATATATGGAGCATATTC
Organism: Penaeus japonicus; assembly: GCF_977035675.1. Lineage (NCBI taxonomy): Eukaryota > Metazoa > Arthropoda > Malacostraca > Decapoda > Penaeidae > Penaeus > Penaeus japonicus. The sequence continues at coordinate 38,035,198 of NW_028234421.1, forward strand.
CCATACCTGCTCACTCCTCCTAGACATAAACCACGCAACCACATTTTCGCTCACTCGAGTAACGGCATTCGGCTCGATACTCACATCCACACATATCATGCCAATCCTCCTTCCTACAATCATTTAGACACAATGATTCTTCAAACAAAGCAATACATTGTTTCAATACCTTAATTAAATGGGTGGTCAGTTAGACCGTTATAACTAAAAAAAAAAGAAAAAAAAAGGAGTGTGACAGTTATCTGAAATCAAAACTGTTCCCCTAGATATAAGAAACAAAAAACGATGCAATGCAATAATGATAATGGCTTATATCTTCAAGACCGGAAGATTTTTCACTCAAAGGTACTGGGAAATAAACTGTTAATATATTCCATATCTACATTGTCACAAGTTTCTTTAAACTGCCTTTCTGTGTGATGTAAAGCTGTAGAGACTTTTCTATGTGTCCCTACCAGTCCAGTTTCTTCAGGACTGTTTTGATGAGGCCTTCGTAGTACGGCTCATCATGCTAGAGTACTGTTTTTACCCTTTTTTGCTCTCCGCAAGCACTTTTAACCTCTTCTCTTCATCTTGGTTCTTCTACAATCCTTGGTACTACTTCTCGTGAAACATTTCTCAGACTTTTTCCAGTAAAGTGGAAACTCGATCTTGATTTATGAGTTGATTTTATTTTTTTTTCTGTTGCTCTTCCTAAGATTTCCTCGAGACTCTAAAATTGTTCACCGACCCATTTTTCTTGTTCATTCTCATGGATTTTACACTTCATTGCAAAGATAATTTTATGCTTACCGAAGCCACTTCAGCCTAGCCTAATTCGTTGCTTTATTTTAGTTTCACAGCACGTATTTGTTGTATAGGTACATGTTTATTACTTCCAAACTTTCACCCTGTCCTTATAAGGTCACTTAATCTGTTTCTTGATCATCTTAAGCCCAACCTTCAACCTTTTCCTGTTGAAAACTATTATTAACTGTTGCAGTTTATTTCCTGATTTGTTGATAGAACAATATGGTCTGTGAATCTTTGATTGATGAAATGCTATCTTGATAGTCAAAGCCGTACGCATAAATCCACCTGTTAGATGACTAACAGGTTTGTACTAAAATTAGCATTGCATTACTAGATTTAGTCTGGAAGTTTTCCCCATCATCTTTTAGGTCTATTGTGATATGTTGAGGTGGTTTCATGCTCATTGCTGTGGTTGTGATAGTGGTTAGGATTTTTATGGTTTTTGCATATGTATCCATTTGTTTACCACAACATGACTTCACCTTGGTCGAGGTGGGTAGCCACTCCTGTACCTGTAAGTGATTTGTATATATTATTTATTTAGGTGTAAGTGAAAAGTAAAATAATACATTTTACTGAAATATGTGGAAATGAAGTGAACAGAAAAGTAATAATACAAAATAAGAACAGTCCTAAGTTAATTTCCAACATTAGAAAATGTTAATTTTCTAAGTATTTTCTTTAGCCCCCATTTTCCACCCAACTGAGCTACAACTTGCTCAGGCCTTACCATTTAAATTCTGACGTTTTGCTTTTACTACCTACGTCAAGTGTATCTTCCTTTAAGATCTCATTACTGGTTGTTGACTTAGTCAGTGTGAAGATTCTTGTACAGTACTAAGCATCTGTCATGTGTGTAAAGTATAATTTAAATTACCCTGGGCCCTGAATCACTATCATTCCTGTTCAGTTCAGTTCAGAGAGATTTGCGAAGACGTCCCTTCGCCCTGGCTATATCATTCCTGTAGGATCTCCCTCAGTGCCTGTATGCTGCCGAGATGGTTCTTTGATTTTGACAGCGCCGAGCTAAAGGCGATCATTAGGGAGCTCTTGAATAAGGTAATCTTAGGTGTAACTTAAACATTGGGTTTTATGCGCAATGACGGATCGGGTGAAAATCAGCTGTTATGAAATGTAAACAAGTGTTGGGTGTTGCTCTTCCGATATTAGAATTAGTAAAGTGGAGGTTGAAGAACCAGTATATAAGGCGAAAGCCGAAAGGGGAACATTCAAACATAGTGATTTTAGATAAGAAAGTACTAATGGGGTCCTTGGTATTTCTGTTTTATATTTTTTATATTCTTTTCTAACCAACAATAATTAAAATCAGTTTGGAAAATAAAACCCTAACTAATGCTTTAGAGGGAATGCTCTGACTTTGTCTGATAAGCTTTACCCTCGACGTTAAGAGTTAGCTGTCATTATCGAATATACCTAACGATCCCCTTAAGCTAGTTTAGGCCCCTTAACTTTCCGATGTGTAGTTAATTTCTGTGGTCGTTACCAGCATGTACTTTATCATTGTATTCAATATATATCAATATATATTTTACAATCAATATGATTTTAATTATTAGACTGACTGCGGACACACTTACGCCCCTAAGGTATACGTGTAAGAAATATCAGAAGCACAAGTCTCCTTTCCCCTAATAACTTCAGCTACATAAAATCACAGAACCACTTTGTTAATATTGCAACGGCATCGACCGCTGCAACTATGATTCTGTCCCTTTTACCACCATTTTTCTTGTCGTCAATCAATCTTTCACAGCATTGGTGGTGACCAGGCAAAAGCTGACTATCTTCCCCCATTTTTCTGTTCAGATGTATCATATGCAATATATGCGGTTCACTAAATTACCAGATTTTTTTTTTTTTTTTTTTTTTTAATGTTTAAACTACATAATTCTCAAGTTCTGATATTGTACATCTCTCTTTTCTTGAAGACGGATGGTATATACGTCCACTTTTCTTGCTTTGCTCATTGCTAGGTCTTTGTCATTC
>NW_028234421.1:38065496-38075496 GCF_977035675.1 Penaeus japonicus
TCCTTTAGCCAATGCAGCGCCGCTATCTGGTCCATGAGGCCGTAGTTGGTGATGGATCGCTGGTGAGGACTTTCGTTCGTGTTCAGGAAACCTGCGGAAGAACCCCGGACGTTCCAAAATTAATACTGAGCTCGATTTCGGCTGTTGGTGACGATGGCTACAATGGGACGCAGCCTGTTTGTCGAAAATATTACAAACTCATTTCGATATATTGAATTTAATACTACTCTTGCTTGACATATATAATTGTAAAGGTTGTAAAGTGTCACGCGCAAGTAACACACACATAAAAACGTACATACACTTGCACCAAACATATGAAATTATACGAGTCTATTTTTTTTTGGGTGACTCGGTCGTGTCGGCCGCTTCCAAACGCCGTCGCCAAACAGCTAAGCAAACCATGACACTTCGTGGTCCCGCACTTGACTGGCCCCAATTTGGGTGGCAGGGGGGTCCAAGGGTGGCCTAACCAGGGAGCGTGAGCCGGTAGCCCCGAGAGAAGGTAGCCCGAGTTCTACCTTTCCTTTCGTAGGGTTTTCTGCCCCCGTCCCGAGGGTAAACCCTTCCGCGTGGCATCAGTAGGTAATAGGACCTCTGCCCGAGCATTGCCCATTCCATCCTGGCCCCAGCCAATGCCAACAGTTGCCCAGGCGACCAGCCCCCATGGGCTTCCCAACAAACAACTGGGGTTATAGGCCCACTCCCAACTACTTCTGCAACAAACACTAGACGGGATATGTTCCTTATATCAAACTCTTGGATCGAAAACACCTCAGGAAAGTGTCGCTGAGGAGTCGAAAAGGCCTCCGAAAAATAATGTGATTAATCCCCTTGGCATGCGGGTCAAAGCTGCACCATGGTGATTGGCACCCTAACGGCAGACAGAGTCTAGAAAGGAGGGATACGTATAGAGAAGTTGAACAAACGTAGTATCCGTCAGATGTGAGGTCTAGCCGCCGTGGTGGAACGGTCGTGTCTTTTCTGATGTCGTCGCCGTGTGCCACTTATGTAAGCAAACCATGACAACATAGACAGTACTAGTCACTTACTTTTTGGGACAGTTTTCGAAGTCATGAGGAAGTTTATACACGCCGCCCCGTGGAGCAAGTAGCCCGAGTTCACGTCCCCGAAACTTAAAAGGTTCCTCTGCGAATGTAGCCGAGGCCCCAATGCAGCGCCGCTATCTGGTCCATGAGGCCGTAGTTGGTGATGGGGTGCCTGTTGAGGAAAGGTCACGTGTTCAGAAACCTGATGGGAACCCCAACGTTCCAAAGGGTAAGGGGTAGAGCCCCCCCCCCATAGTTGGCAAAAGGGGTGACCATGAATCAGCTGAAATGTTACAAACAAAAGGAAAACAAAATCACAGAAAAATATTGCTTGATATACTACCTTGCTAGCGAAAGGCCTAGTGATTATAATGTAAAGCACGCGGGCAAGTTTAAGTAACAAAGCTACACACGGCACCTTGCGGCACTCACATGGCAGAAAATATACGAGTTAGCCGCCGTGTCAACCCTCAAAAAATGAGCGGAAAACCATGGTTCGCCTCAATCCCAACAGCTAAGCAAACATGACACTCCACCGTTCCCACTGAAAAAAAAAAGAAAAAAAAAAAAAAAAACAAGGGGGCCAACCAGGGAGCTTCCCGGTGCTTTCTTGAGCAGGTAGCCCGAGTTCTAATCCCCGAAGTAAAAGGGGAAAAAAAAAAAAAAAAAAAAAAAAAAAGAGGAACGCAATTCACCAACACCTCTGCAAGGTGCCGAATGTTCTAAGGTAGTGTATGAATAAATCACGAGCTGTCATCCAGACACTAATGAAGAAGGTATTGAAGACTTCCTCGGTAATAATCTTAATAACATATCTAATGTAACAGACTTCAAAACAAAAATGACACATCATTACTCCAGCTTCACCGTTACTATAAAGGGCAAAGAGATAAATCCCCAACTTTTTATAGAGTCCGACGTGTTCCCCAATATTGGAAAGGTACAAAAGTGAGCAGAATGTTTGACGCAACTAAACTGTCAGCAAATCCAGCGGTCAGACACAATCAGAATAAAACATCTACATACACAGGCTCTCTTCGGTCACTTCAATGAAAATGAAATAATTAAGGAGAGAAATATTTATATTCTTTGTATTAGTGAAACCTTATTTCATCAAGTGATGCAGGTCGAGGAGGCAGAGTTTGCATATATGTACGATAAACTTAAATCTAACAAAATCCTCTCTATGACTATAAATAACACAGCGGTAGAGGACATCCGGGTGACCGTACAAAGCAGCATGTGTAGCTCCTTCCATATCGGCGCCATCTATAGACATGCCACTATAGAGTCGCTCGATCATTTTGAAAATCTTTTTAAAGAAATGTCAGTGAAAAGGAAATCACTTTTCATTTTAAGCGACTTAAATGATGACTTTGAAAAAAAAAAAGAAATGCAAAGTTAAATAGAATGATTAAGAAGAATAAATTAATACAACTCATGAACAAGCCTACATCGCTTACAGAACACACCTCATTCATATTTGATGTCATAATAACAAACGGACCTGATATCATTTAACTTAATAAATTTAGCGAATTATGACCCTCAGTCCCTCTGCCACCATGTCATAGCCAATGAATCGATGCTCTCAGAGATTTTATTAACAGACAAAGTTGACAGATAAATTATTGTTTTAACGAATGTGATAAACATTGCCAAGATGCTGCCGCTTCTTATAAAACAAAATCAATTAGAGGTCCTTGTGCTCCCTGGATAAACGACTATATTAAGAGAGCCATAAGTGATACAAATAACACCTAAAAAAGCTCTAAAAAAAAACAGATTTGATGCTACCCATCAGCCTCAATATAAACAAAAAGAAAAAGAAAAGAGATATGTAAAAACATTGATCGAATGTAATGTACAAAAGCAAATTATTTTAGAACCAAGTTTAAAGAAAGTAGAGACGATTCTTCCGAAACATGGCAACTGGAAAATACTTCACGCTGCCTCTGTGAACAATTTAAATAATTAATAGGAAAAACTAAAAAGACTCACAGAAGCAAAGAGTTACTTTGATAGAAATAATCTGAAACTGAATACACAGAAATTTCATATTTATAGGCAGTCGTCAGAAGAAAATTCCTACAGATAAAACTGTAGAATACGGAACATAGTCAAATATTTAGGAGTACACATAAACAGATACATGAGTTTTGAGACACGCATTGACTACATTTACAGGAAAGAATTGGTACTCTGATATATCTAAATCACATAAAAGACAAAATCCTTACATAAACGAGAATCACTATCGTGCAAACACTAGCTCTCGGTATCATTAACTACTGCCTAACATCTGGGATCCAACAAACAAAACAAATAAAAACACCGAAAATTCTACAAAGCTTTCCTGCAAGCGTAGCAATAGGATATATGCTAAATACTAAATGTATAGACTAAAATGGTTAATTCTAACAATATATACTATATATATGTGTGTGTGTTTATACATACATACATACATACACACACACACACACACACACACACACACACACACACACACACACACACACATACATACACAAATGCAAGTACACTTTGTTTTTTTTTCTTCCGGTTCCTTTCTGAGCGGCCAGAAAGAAGCCGAGAGAGCCAGAAGGAGCAAGAGAAGGGGAAACGACCAGTTCCTTTGGCGTCACAAACATTCAGCTAAGTGACTCTTAACTTGAACCTCACTATACTTCCTAAGTTAAATTATGGAGGCCTGTTTTATGGGCACATTTTAAGTTGCTTGAGAAAGAGTTCGTAAAAAGGCCATAAAACTCCATTAAACCTAAAAGTGCCAGGAAACTGTTATAAACAGCAACATGCCAACTTGATTCTTGTATTGCACAGTTAACATACACTGCCTGTGAGCTCTCTTCCGCCATTTCAGCTTTCTTTCTTTTAGTAAGCGTAACAAGCCTTTGTCGTATTTACATCCATTAGTTGTGTTAAACAAAGTTATTTTATATTACATAGTTCATTAAAGTTGTAGATATATTTATCATTTGTACAGATTGGCTTAGTTATTATTCCTGTTGATGTTATTGTTGTTGCAGTCGTTATCATTATTACTAAAATCACTATTGTTATTTTCATTCTTATTTTTACTTTTATTATCCTCATCATCAAAATGAAGATCTCCACCACATCTAGAAAAAAGACCGGCGACATTGTCAAAGAAAAAAGACCAGTCTACCATAGGCCCCTTAGCCAGGTAAACAGTATACCTTTGGGCGGATGTGGAAAGGTTTGCATAGGTGTGACGAGACCCATGAATAACGAATCGGGCAACACAACCATGCCCTCCGGCTACATGACACCAGGAGCGCCTCCGTTGTCCACGTTGATAACGACGGTCATCTCCCTAAGTGGTCCCAGGCCTCCACCCTCAAAGAAGGTCTGGCTCCAGGACAAAGGAAGAGGACAGAAGCGGCGTTGATACAGTGAACTATCCCCATGAACACCACACCAGAGAGCCACGAACTATCCAAGGTCATCGCGTGCCTAATCACTGATATGACCTGACTTCTGTAACATATATAACCCACTCTATAACTCACGTGTGCTATGCCTTGATGAAGCAGTAAAGCGAAAGGCCTTCGGCATATTCGCTTGTTTTCCTGTTTCCCTTCGTTGTTTTGTTTTCACTTTCTTTACCTTGATGATTAAAATCGAGATGAAGATGATGGTTACATTAATTTGATGATAACAACAATAATTTTGATGATGATAACAACAATAATTTTGATGATGATAACAATAATTTTGATGATGATAGCAACAATAATGTTGTTGATAATAACAAAAGTAAAAACAATGTTTAAGATTACAATAGTAGTTACTAGTAACGATGTCAAAAACAATAACATCAATAACAATACTCTCAGCTCCCCCCTCCCTTTGTGCACGTCTCTGTAAAAAGAAAAAAAGAAAAGAATGAACAAAAAGTCAAAGTACTCATTGCACGTATCCAGCTTTTAAAAGTGTTGTAAATGACATAGTACATCAAAGCGTTTTGTGATAAGCAGAGTCTGAGAATTCTTCCCATAACATTGAAAGGTTAGCGTTGACAACGACAAGCATCGTTAAGCACTAATGGGTCTATTAGTAAACAAAAAGAGAAAAGCCTTTTACTTTTATTCAGAGAACAAAATGCTTCATTGTTGGGCACTTTGCCTTGAGAGATAGTGGTGAAAAGACCAGGAGAAAGTGCGGCCTGTTACATATGGACGGGTTTGTTCTTTTGTTTGTTTCTTTCTTTCTTTCAGTCGTAGGACAAAGCAAATGCATCGTCACGTAAGAGATGGAACTAGTGAAAACAAAAGGTGGAGAGAGACGCAGGCAAAGGTTGGTCCTCTTGAACGAACCAGTAAATTCGAAGCGTGAAGCAGATCCGGTAACTCAATGCATGACCACTATGCGCCTCGCCTCGCCCTGATTAATATTCATGGTCCACAATTCTGGAACAAGAGGGTCGACCAACAATTTCCGTAAAACTTCGGGCTCTAGAATCGAATCGACCAGAGCGCAAAGACACCACATCTTACTCAACATGATCCGTTCTCCTCTCATGGTCGACGGACAGGTTCGTAACATGCATATTCATCTGTTTCGGAGAGATCAATCATGAAAGCATTAAACCTTTGCGGTGCACTCAGCGGTGCTCGGTTGCTTTAGCTCGACATGAGCTAACGGCACATTGCCTCGACTTCCTCAATACGTTCGTCATCTTAATCAGAATTATCACACTCTCCTATAGGAAACTGTGGCCATCACCTGGTAGAATAAGACGCATTGTTCAGGATATTCATGTGGACTTCAGATTGTCCGTTGAATTAACAAGCGTTTTTTTCCCTTCGCATCCTTCTAAGCCTGCGAAAATTTACGAGCGGCATTATTCCGAAGATAATTACATGGCGAGCTTAAAATTTATAGCAAGAACATTGAACTCCAGGCTAGAATCCTTTACTCTTGATTAAAAAGGAGGTACAAAGTGAAACTTTTCTTACATTAATTAGTAAACCAGAGTAGTTTCGGCTCTTTCATAACTATGAGATGTCAATTCCAGCATTATTTTCAGTGTTATATTAAAAAAAAAAAGATAAATGAGAGAGAGAGAGAGAGAGAGAGAGAGAGAGAGAGAGAGAGAGAGAGAGAGAGAGAGAGAGAGAGAGAGAGAGAGAGAGAGTGTAGAGGAGAAAAAACAGAGATGGAACTGAAAGCGGGGTGGGCGGAAGAAAAAGGAGAAATAAATAGAGTTCGGAAAAGGACGGGAAAGGAAACTTAATAGAGAAAAAGAGGGGGGAGGGGGTTATGAAGATGATGAAAAGATAATAAAGCTAATAATGACGATCATAGTAATAATGGCAATGTTAATAACGACAACAGCATTCATCATCCTCTTTACAATTATAATAATAATAATAATAAGGGTGATGATAACAAAAATGATAGTAATAATAATAATAATAATTATAGTAATACTAATGGTTACTATTATCACTATCTTCATCATTATTATCATCATACTACCATCATTATTATTTTCATTATTATCCTTATTGCCATCATTATGATCATCATTATTGTTATCATTGTTGTTTTTATTATCATTATTAATTTTACATAATCATGAGCATCACCATTATTACTATTGTTATGATTATTGTCATCATTACTATTATCGTTATCATTAATATTATCACTGTTGTTGTTATTTCTATTATTGTTGTTTATATTTTTATATTTTCATTATTGTTCATGATAATGATATTATGGATATCATTATCATTATTATCATTATAATTATCATTATCCTATTATCATTATCTTTACAATTTTCATCATTCGCATTGCTATTATTATTATCACTGCTATTATTATTTCTATTATTACTTTTATTATCATCATTGTCATTATTATTATAATTATCTTTATCATCATTATTACCCTTATTTCATTATCGTTATTACTATCATTATTGTTATTTTCATTATTGATATTTTTGTCATTATTGATATTGATATTAATATCATTATTACTATTACTAGCATTATCATTATGATTATCACGATTTATATTACCATCATTATTAGCATCAATGTTACTTTCTTTATCATTATAATTATTGCCATTATCATTATCATTTTCAAAATAATAATCCTTATCATTATTATTGCGATGATTGTTATTGATGTTGTCATCATTAGCACCATTGTTATTATAATTTTTATCAGTATCATTACTATTGTCATTATTACTTTTATCATTATCATTGTTACTATCATTAGTATCATCATTATTATCGTCATTACTATTAGTATAATCATTATGATAATCATTATTATCATTACACTTATTACAATCATGATTATCATTATTATTGTTATTGTTACCATCTCAATACCCTTCCTATTATCATTTCTATAATCATTATTATTATCGTTGTATTATTATCATCATAAATATCTATCATCATTATTACCATTATCTTATCAACATTATTATCATCACTTAGTAATAATAATAATGGCAATAAAAGTAATAATGATGATTATAATTTTCATTGTCAATTTCATTACTATAGTTATTATCATCAGCATTATAATCATCATCATGATTATTAATACTAACCTTTTCGTTTTTTTTTCACTAATAATCATAACTGTAATTATCATCAACATTATCGTTATTTTTATCATAAAATGATTATAATTACCATTATCATTATTATCATTGTTGTTGTTACGATTCAAATTATTAGCCTTATCATTCTCATAATTGTTACAACCATCATAATGATAATAACAATAATGATTATAATGATAATGATAGTAATAATAATGATAAATAGAAATAACAGTTATAATAACATTAATATTGATAATAATAAAGAAGATATCATCATTATAAAACTAATATCATCATTAATGATAGTACTAAAAAAAAATATACATTACCATTATCATACTACACTACTACTACTAATTTTTATTATCATTATTACCATGTTCATTTTTATCATGATTATTATTTGTATTAGTTGTCAACATATTTCAATGATATCATATTTTTATTGCTGTTTAACCATCTTGCTTTTATGATTGAATAATAATGATAATAAACAAATCATAACACAACATTACCATTGTTAAAAGCATCATCATCATCATGATAATACATGATAATAAATCTAAAAAAGAAAGAAAAAAAAGAAAATAGAAAAAAAGAAAAAAAAAAATGTCATTCAAAATAGGAAAAACAACTATTTGTCGAACGGGTCAGAGAGGCGGAGTTAGATTTAGAAAACGTTTATATTGCCGCGAAAGGAGAACATATCCCTGCTCTGCTCATTAAAGTTGCTTTTACGACTGTAGAGTTCCCTTTAAACGCCTTTATGGGCTGATCTCTCTTCTCCCCCCGACTCGGGCTTTATACTATCATAACCACTCTCTCCCGCTTCCCTTTCTCCCTCCCCCTCCTCCTTCCGTCTTCAGCTTTCGTCTTCCTTCCTCTTTCCTCCCTCGTTTCCTCTCTCCTACCCCTCGCTTTCTCTTCTCTCGGCACCCCGTATCCCTTTTTCTCTTTGTTCTTCTTGTCCTTTTCTCTTTCTCTTCTATTCTTGTCCTCCCTCCCTATCTTCTACTTCCCCTATCGTCCTCTTATCTCTCTTATCTCCCATCATCCCCCTCCCCTCCTGCCTCCTTCTTCTGCCGTCGCCTGGATCCCTCCCTCGCCTGCCCCTCGTCGTCCTCCCTCCCCCCGTCTCCCCCTCTCCCTCGCCTGCCCCTCGTCGTCCTCCCTCCCTCCGCCTCCCCCTCTCCCTCGCCTGCCCCTCGTCGTCCTCCCTCCCTCCGCCTCCCCCTCTCCCTCGCCTGCTCCTCGTCGTCTTCCCTCCTCCCCCCTTTCCCCTCATCCTCTTTACCTCTCGTCCTCCCCACCCTCGCCTCCTTCCCCTCCCATGCCTGCCCCTCGTCGTCTTCCCTCCTCCCCCTTTTCCCCTTATCCTCTCTACCTCTCGTCCTCCCCCCCCCCCCCGCCTCCTCCCCCTCCCTCCTCCCCCTTTTCCCCTCTTCCTCTCTACCTCTCCTCCTCCCCCCTCCCCCGCCTCCTTCCCCTCCCTCGCCTGCCCCTCGTCGTCTTCCCTCCTCCCCCTTTTCCCCTCATCCTCTTTACCTCTCGTCCTCCCCCCTCCCCCCGCCTCCTTCCCCTCCCACGACCTGCCCCTCGTCGCCCTCCCTCCCTCCCCCTTTTCCCGTCGTCCTCTTCTCCTGCCGCACACTAGTCGGCCGGTCTCATCCGTCCACAACGACACGAGAAACCTTTCCTGCCTCACCGACACAAAATCGGCCTTGCGGTATAAACATTTTTCGCCACTACAATTGGGTCGTTCTGCCTCCCGGTCCGTACGTGATCCGGCGAGCTAACGAGGTTTCGCTGTAAGACACGCGCCGCGCCGGCCGGGGGAGTCTCTCTGCCTTTCCGCGTCGCCGAGGAAAGTTTCTCTCTTTAAATGTATACCTGTGAAGGCAAGTGGAGCGGGAAATCAAGAGATAAAAGCAGGTTAACTTTTGTTGCGGGGGATTGAAGGCGAGATAGTCGAGAATCTTGGAAGTTTGCGTGGGATTGTGATACTTAACATTTTGGGCCAAACTTGCATCACTGTTCGTGCTCAGGTTAAACTGCTTCGCATCAAGGAAGACGAAAGAAAAAAGATCGATCGCTCGATCATACTGATGGTACGGCGGATGGCACTGATTATCAGTGTGGTATGGTATGGCCTAAAGAGCCTAAACAATTTCCACCATGAGCATCAAAATTGATGTATTCATATTTTCTGAAATTTATGTATTTGATGCTGGCAATAAACTGAGAGATAAAGTAAAGAATTATGAAAAATGCAATTTTCAAAATGATTGCATGAAATATTCATGCATTTGTCCACCATTTACGTACTT
>NW_028234421.1:38092996-38095496 GCF_977035675.1 Penaeus japonicus
GGGGGGACGGAGGTTGTTTGCGATGATCGATACACGGGCCTGGAAACTTAACTTGATAATGAGGGAATCCCTCGAAGATCTGCTTGTCTTTTTTTTCTTTCTTTTTTTGTTCCTTCTCTCTCTCTCTCTCTCTCTTTCTTTCTTTCTTTTATCTATTTTTATCTCTATCTCTCTCTCATTCTATCTATATATCTCTCCTTTTCTTTCTCTCGCACACATGCTCCCTTTCTCTGTCTCTTTCCCTTCCCCCACCCCCTCTCTTTTTATATTTCTTTCTCCACCTCCCTTTATCTCTTTCTTACTCTCTCTTCTCTTTCTTTCTTTCTTTCTCTTTCTTTCTTTCTTTCTTTCTTTCTTTCTTTCTTTCTTTCTCTTTCTCTTTCTCTCTCTCTCTCTCTCTCTCTCTCTCTCTCTCTCTCTCTCTCTCTCTCTCTCTCTCTTTCTCTCTCTCTCTCCTCCTCTCTCTCTCTCTCTCTCTTCTCTCTCTCTCTCTCTCTCTCTCTCTCTCTCTCTCTCTCTCTCTCTCTCTCTCTCTCTCTCTCTCTCTCTCTCTCTCTCTCTCTCTCTCTCTCTCTCTCTCTCTCTCTCTCTCTCTCTCTCTCTCTCTCTCTCTCTCTCTCTCTCTCTCCCTCCCTCTCCCTCTCACTCTCTTGCAATTTCTATCTCTCTCTCTGTAGTGTCTGTATGCCAGGAAAATAAGAAGCGCAGATATTTAAATTGACAAGTGGGAGGAAAACCAGAATAAAAAGTTAACAAAAATGTATTCGGTAACTAACAGAGCTTCAATTCTGTCGTTTTTTCGCAGTTATCAGAGTAAATGCATAGCCAGGCTGTACGATGCTGCTGGAGTATTTGAATCACTGTTGTACACAATGTTGTTTTTGTGATGTTGTTTTCCTGCAGTGACAATGTTTGGATGCTCTCTGTTGTGAGAGAAAACAAAAGGTGAATACATATGTCTATGTGTATATCTGGTGGGGATGTTTGTGTTAGCGTATGTTTACGTCTGTTTGCAGTTTGTGCATTTTGGCATTATGTACAAGCATATGAGTGCGTTGTTCGCCCACACAAACACGTGCACGGACGGACATATGAATATACGCCCTAGAATCAGCGTATGATTGAATGTGTGTGTGTGTGTGTGCATATGTTCGACTGGAGTGTGTGTGTGTGTGTGTGTGTGTGTGTGTGTGTGTGTGTGTGTGTGTGTGTGTGTGTGTGTGTGTGTGTGTGTGTGTGTGTGTGTGTGTGCGTATGTATATGTGTGTGTGCATATGTTCGACTGGACTGGGTGTGTGCGTAAGTGAGTTACATATGTGGCAAAACCCTTACAGAACCGTTAAGTTTCAGAAATTTACTCGATAAGAAAATAATAGTGAGAAAAAAAAGGAATAAAATTCTCGCCAAGATAAACATAGCCAAGAGAACACCATTTAGTCCGCCAAGACATCTGCCAAAAACACTTATTTGTGGATACATTCTAGTGTCTCTTTTCCGCGAATCACGTGTATGTGGATACGTTCTCGGATCTACAAATTCTTGGAAATTCTGTGCTCTGAGTGCGCTTAACTGTCCGTCTTTGTTCTTTTCCTAGCACACGACTCTTTAGCGAGTTGGTCAGAGAGTGGAGCACCGGGATGGGACCTGAGAGTGCCATGGTATTTTTAGCACATTCTGTAGATGTTTTCTTTCTTGTAACTTGTTGTTCCCATTGAGAAGGATTTTGATACATTGATGATAAACAGTGAATATAATGTATACAGATGTTGATGGTACTGAAAATATAGCATTGATGATTATAAAACCAATGATGATAATAATAATAATCTCATTACTGCACGTTCTCTATATCCAGATTTATGTACCAGTTAATGTACTTGCACTTCCTTTTGCATACTTTATCATCCTACATTACAACGGAGATGCCAGTGATCAACATTAATTTCCCTACGACTCGCAGGACTAACTATGGAAAGTAGTTTACAGAAAGCAAAGAATGCCAATAAAATACACACAAACAGGCTCACATATACACATAAAGTATTCATGCTGAACGAGTTGCAAACAACACAACGATGGGAAACACAGGAAAACACGAAAAACATAGGGCATGGGGCTCTGATGAAGCAGTAAAGCGAAAAGGCCTTCGGTATATTCATGTTTTCATGTGTTATATATATATATATATATATATATATATATATATATATATATATATATACAATATATATATTATATATTATATAATATATATATATATATATATATATATATATATAATATATATATATATATATATATATATATATATATATATATATTATATATATATATATATATATATATATATATATATATATATATATATTAATATATATATATATATATATATATATATATATATATATATATATATTATATATATATATATATATATATATTATATATATATATTTATATATATATATATATATATATATATAATATATATATATATATA
>NW_028234421.1:38180496-38182347 GCF_977035675.1 Penaeus japonicus
CACTCTAAACCAAGAGCAGAGAGGAAAAAAATATTTACCTCCCCCCTACCCCCTTGCCCCCCTTCCCCCTCTCATCCCATAACCCATAGACACTTCTTCGTATTTTCCACGCCCAAACCCGCATATTTTCAAAATTAACTTGAATCCACATTCCCATAATGGCTTGCCTATCCCTACCCCCCCCCGCTGAAATGTATGGAGTCGAGGAGCTAAGGAGATGGACGAGGAGAGAAGGAGGGAGAGGGGGGAGGGAGGAGAGAGGAGGAGGAGGAGGAGGAGGAGGAGAGGAGGAGGAGGAGAGGGAGGAGAGGAGGAGGAGGAGGAGGAGGAGGAGGCAGAGGAGGAGGGGGGAGGGAGGAGGAGGAGGAAGGAGGAGGAGGAGGGGGGAGGGAGGAGGAGGAGGAGGAGGAGGAGGAGGAGGAGGAGGAGGAGGAGGAGGGCTGAGATGATGAGAGGCAGGAAGGGAGAGGAGGAGGAGGGGGATGGGGGGGGGGTTGTTGCAGACCCTTTGTCCTTCTCTCGAGTGATGAAGGATACGGAGGAGGAAGGAAATACAACTTGGCTCGGGATGAGTGATGCCTTTACACGTAGGCAGACTCACACACACACACACACAGATGCTCACGTAAGAGGATTCATCTACAGCTTCCTCCACCTAGGTAAGAAATGAACACATCGAAGCATACGCGACATAGGTAAAAAAAAAAAAAAAAAAAAAAAAGCTTTCGAGCTAGAAAAAAAAAAATGATATTATGAAAACGTTTAATTAACGTTCATTTCGAGCATTTAAAGGGGCATAAAATGATCAAAACTCCACTGATGAAGGGTAAGAGGGGAAACAAGCCTCGTAAACAAAGTGAGAAAAATGAACGCTGCAATTATTCCCTCCTTTACCCCCTCCCCCCCTCCCCCCCTCCGCTCCATCCTCCCCTCTCCACTTATAACAACCTCCCACTCCCCTTCCTTCGCCTGGCCTACCCACGGAAAATAACTATATCTAGACAGTTTGATGGCAAGCTGAAGAAAGAGGTGCCGGGCCGTGCCCACGACGACTCATATCCTATGTAATGACCAACGGATGGCCAAGAGGGGCTGGAGATGAGTACTCATATTCCAGCATAAGAGGCTAAGAGGGATGCAACGATTAGAGTTTTCATAGATTCATTAAAACTTGGGAACTAAGGATAATCAACAAACGGAGAAGAGTGCAATTTATCCAGATAAAGCATTGTTGATTTATTAAAAGGAATATCGAGATTAAATGTGGCCGTTTTTGTTTTATGAAATGTGATTAAATGTAATCTTCATAAGAACCTATAAACTGACTATCAATATCTGAGCAAAAAGAGAGAATGAATATACGTAGAAAAATATCCTTTGTTCTGCTTAGCATACAAAAAAATAATAATAATAATAATAAAAAAAAAAATAATAAAAAAAAAAAAAATAAATAAAAAAAAAAATAATAAAACAATATCATAAACATAGGCACTTGTAAGCTTCGTTTTATTAGAGGAAGCAACGGACAAGGATCAAAGCTTTATAAAAACAAAAGAAGAACGAGTTAATCATGTATCATGGATACGAGGACGTGCGTATAAATACATATGCATAACATATACGTATCATAAACAAAAAAACCGACTCCTTCCATCGCCAATGTGATGACCAAAGTCATCGTCAACACCACAAGCAGCGCGACTTTCTCCGGTTTAAGATCGAGCGAGTGACATCCTTCAGTTCCCACCGCCTGCTTGGGCTTTCGAGTGCGAAGGACTTTTTCTCGCGTCGGAAAAAGAGGAATCCTGTCTTCCTTAAACAAACCGCGCGGAGTCAACACGAACGGGAAAG
>NW_028234421.1:38182447-38184947 GCF_977035675.1 Penaeus japonicus
AGGAGGCAAGAACCACGTCTCTGTTTATCAGTAAGGTGTAATTGTGTGAAATGTTTACTGTAAAGTTATCATTAACACCTTTTTTGCATTCGCCAATGTTTTAAATATTGGAACTATAGAGTTTTTGTTATGTGATTTAGAAATATGTATGGAGCGCCCCGGAATTACACTGTTCATCCACTGATGATGTTTTATGCCTAAAAAAGTACGGACACGAATTCCATATATATATAAATATATATAATATATTATATATATATATATATATATATATATATAAATAATTAACCAATTTATATACATAACAATCATACATACATATATGTATATGTATATATATATATATATATATATATATATATATATATATATATATATTTATATACATATATATATATATATATATCACAAAGCGGGAATAGCCTCCAGTGAAGAAGAACAAATCATAAAGTTCTAAGAACAAACGTCTCAGGTTTACCTAAAAAATAGCATTGTAGGTCGTGTGATTTATAGGAGGCAGAGAAAAGGCCGGCCTCCGCCAGATGAGGTAAGGGCCATCGGGACCCCCGGGAAAAAACTCATTTTGGCTAAAGAAGTTTTCATTTTTACGTTTCTTCTCCCTGAAATCTGCTTATTCCCCCTGAGGGAGTATGAAGACTGCAACGCCGCAACCACGCTTTTTGTGTTACTCCATGTGTTTACACTCATACTTTAATGTGTTTGCACTAGAAACAGACACAGATGGAAACAGAAATATAAACATAAGGGAAATCACAAGCACAAATGCAAACATCCACCCACACAGACATGCACGCAAATATACGTCTATCTCTCTCTCTCTCTCTCTCTCTCTCTCTCTCTCTCTCTCTCTCTCTCTCTCTCTCTCTCTCTCTCTCTCTCTCTCTCTCTCTCCTCTCTCATCTCTCTCCCCTCTCTCTCTCCTCCCTTTCTTCTTCTACAAACACACACTCACACACAAATAAATGTTTATAGTATGTAGATATATATAATATATATATATATATATATATATATATATATATATATATTTATTTAATGAAGATTTTATAGATTTGTGTGTTGTGGGTGGGGGGGTGTGTGGGTGTCTTGTGTGGGTGGGTTATATATATTGATTAGTATAAGATATATATATAGATTATATATAGGTATTGAATAATAGGTATATATATATATAAGGATATATATATATATATATATAATACACATATATACACAATGTATATATAATGTATATATATATATATATATATATAAAATATATAATATATATATATATATAGATATATATATATATATAGATATATAATATCTGTATATATATAAAGATATATCTTTAAATACAGATATATATATAAATATATATTATATATATATATATAATATATATTGATATAATATATATGTATATATATATATAAATGTATATGTGTATAAGTGTGTGTATAGATATCTATATATATTTATATATACCTGTCCTATATATAGATATATATATATATATATATATATATATATATTTAATATTTATTTATTTATGTATTGGTGTAGGGGTGTATATATTATATATATATATATATATAATATTATATATATATATATATGAATAAGTATATATATATATATATGTGTGTGTATATTTCTATAACACACGTGCGCGCCGCCAATCACACATAGATCTCTCTCTCAGTCCCTCACGCTCACCGTCCCTCTCTCGCTCTCCCTCCTCACTCGTCTCTCCATCTCTCTCTCTCTCTCTCATCCTCTGCTCTCTCTCTCATCTCTCTCCTCTTTCTCCTCTCTCTCTCTCATCTCTCATCTTCTCTCTTCTGTCGAACACACAAGAACACGCACATAACATAAACATTACATACATTCATACCACACATATATAAATAAATATAGATATAGATATATATTTTATAAATATATATAATATATATTATACATATTAAATATGTATATATGTATATACATACATATATAGATATATACATACATATTGTATATATATATGTTTGTGTGTGTGTGTGTGTGTGTGTCGGTGGTGTGCAGGGGTTGGCTGTGGTTGTGCCACGTGTTTAGGCATATGTATATATATATATATTTAGAGATATATATCATATATATAATATATAAATACATATATGTATATATTAATATGATATTATATATATATATATCTATAAGATAGATATATATAGTATAATTAAATTTTTATAGTAGAATATTATTTATATATATAGAGAATATATATTTATATTGTGATTTATACATTTTTTACATATATGTAATGTATGTATATATATATAATATAGATATATATAGATAATATAAAAGTATATATATATACACACACTCACACACCACACACCACACACACACACATCACGCACAAGCACACACACACACACACACACGACACACACACACACACACACGCACACACACACACACTCTCACACACACACAGAACACACAC
>NW_028234421.1:38224947-38227447 GCF_977035675.1 Penaeus japonicus
GGGATTTCACACATAATAAGAACCTCCAATAGGGAGGACCTGAAAGCTGTAGCATAAAACGAATGCAATATAGAAGAAACTAAATGCAGAGTGCCATATGATACAACCTTTCAGCTATGTAATTATTTCATAACATCAACTGTACTAGAAAATGTACTTATGCTATATCCGAGATTCAGTATATGATACCCTATTACCACATTTATCAAATATCTATTAACAGTTAATATACTATAGAATAAAACCATGTTATTACCTTAATTTGTAATACAATGTTAGCAACAATGTCATGACTCTAAATGAATGTATCAAAGCTTGCCCATGCCTGTGCAGTTAGCCAGGGTGGTAAATAAAGATCTAAACTAAAATTCATTTGCCACCAAGGACATAACATTAATCCCTGGTGTGCAGAATGCAGAGTAAATTCACATTGAGACACGCAAACTGTGGTTCTTGATCTTGAATCTGTCTTTTGTATTTTAAACTGTCCTCTTTGAGCATCTTGCTAACTTTGGTATCCAAAGAAAGCTTTTAACTTGGATTCAATGTAACTTTTGACACAACCATTTGATGTTCTCTTCAAGGGAGTTAATAGTTCCTATACAATTTTTTTCTATACATTATTTGTCGATACAATACCTGAAGCCAATAACTCAATCATTTGTGATGCTAATAACATTTTCATTAAATTTTCATACGAAGAGAGATTGCAACAAATTCTCGATATACTCTCAGCAACGGCTACCTAGTGTGTCTTGAAAAAATGTCAGTTTAAAACAAAGCAACACAAGGTAATAAATCCTTATACGTCCCGTTGCTTAAAATGTCAAATAGATGACGTTGAGCGGGATCTTATACCACCGATATTATACCTTGGGATAATTGTTAACGACATAGAGTTTATCAAAATCCCAAACACAATTTTTGAAAACTTAAGTCACTCATGACAGAAAACACGGTTTATTAACATCGCTATACTATTCTACATATCACGAATACGTTCAGTCATAGATTATATTGAGAATTATATCAGAATAAACGTACATCGTGCAAAAGGCCGGCGCCATATTATACATTTTATGTGGATATCATCTTATGTTGGAATCCCGAAGCGCGGCCATGCTGACAGCCTACCGAGATCAGGATGAGATAAAACAAAGCAACGTACATCCGTGCAAAAAGGCCGGCCCCATATATAATACTTTTTATGGTGATAATCAACTTATTTGAATTTCCCGAAGCGCGGCCATGCTGACAGCCTACCGAGATCAGGATGAGATAAAACAAAGCATCTCAGACTCTTGCTAGAATTTCACACATAACAAACTCTCAAAGAGACCTGAAAACTGTAGCCTAAAGCATTATAACCAGTATCCGAAGGATAGATTTATCTCTGGATCATATATAAGGTGAGGACAGACAATGTGATGTTGTGACCGCAAGAATTAGGCTTGAATACAGACTGTGCTAGGTTCAGTAAACTAATATACATGTATTGTGGTAAAGGAACAAATGAAAAGCTATTTTTTCATTCGATATACTAGATGATGCAATTATGTTAAAACCTAAATTTGTAACGTGACATTACCATATATGGCTATGTCCATGCATCAAACGTATCATAGCTCGCCCGCGCCTGTGTAGTTAGCCAGGGCGGTGAATAAAGGACTTTATCTATTTAATTGCACTCGAAGTTATTGATGTACAAATGCATGGGAAATGGTGAACAGCCTTATCATTACCCTTGTCTTTATACCTTGAAGATCATTTATGTAAATGTTGAGGAAAGTAAAAAAAAAAAAAAAAAAAAAAAAAAAAAAAAAAAAAAAAAAAAAAAAAAAAAAAAAAACATGCATGCATTCATCAATGTCATTTCTTAAAAACAAACAAAACTAACGAGCCCTGGGCAGTTGGAAGGCGTTTAGCTGCACGCAACTGCAAGCTGTACACGGAAGCGGCAATCCTCATGATTAAAATGGACCACTGACGAGGATTTAACCTCATGATATCGTCGAGATAAATTCATTGCAAAGCCGATATTCTGTTGACAAGTTCTCCTCCTCATTTCCCTGAGAAGCTTGCCTTAGTGGAGAATAAAGATAACAGCTTCATTATTCAAATGAATAAAATATTTCAGCCTCTTTAATGGGATTTTATTCAAAAGATTCTGAATAGATGAATAGGTGCGCACAAACATCGTGTGAGAATACTGTGTGCATAAAACATGGAGAGAGAGAAGCACGTGGTGTGTGTATGTGTGTAAACAAGCATGTAATTATGTATGTATGCATTTGCATATTCATGTATGTATAAATATGGATGCATCTACGTATGTATGTATACATGTACCATTGCATATATGCATGTGTGTATATATATATGTATATATATATATATATATATATATTTATATATATATATATATATATATATATATATAAATAATATATTATATATATTATATCTATATTATATATATATATATATATATATATATATA
>NW_028234421.1:38232394-38237394 GCF_977035675.1 Penaeus japonicus
TTTCAAAACGACATTTTTTTTTTATTTTTTTATTCGCCGAACTCCTCTTGTGCGTCTAGGTGGCAGTTATGTCAACATCATTAACGGTGTCAATCGTCTTTCATATTCTCCTTTCAGCTCTTGGTCTCCTCTCCTTAGTCTTCTCTATACCCTCCTCCCTTTTTAGTCCTAATTCTCCCCTCCTTTTCATTCACCTTATTTTTGTCGAGTTTCCTTTCCCTTCTCTTTCACCGACTAATAGATGAACTTTCTTATCGTATCTGCAATCGGTGTTTTTCTTCTTACCGTTTTAGGTTCACTCTACTTTAGTACTATAATTCATTACTTTCTATTTACATATAAAGTACCAGGAGATGGTAAGCAGGGAGGAGGTGTCTCACAATATACCACAGACCGTGTGCGCACGGTCGTGAAAGTATATATGTGTATGTTTTTGGCTTTGCCAGTCTTTCTCTCTCTCTCTCTTCTTCTTCTTCTTCTTCTTCTCTCTCTCTCTCTCTCTTTCTCACTCTCTCTCTCTCTCTCTTTCTCTCCCTCTCTCTCTTTTTCTCTCTCTTTCTCTTTCTCTCTCTCTCTCTCTCCCCCTCTCTCTCTCTCTCTTTCTCCCTCTCTCCCTCTCTCCCTCTCTCTCTCCCTCTCTCTCTCTCTCAACCTCTCTCTCCACTCCTTCTCTCTCTCCCTCTTCCTCTCTCTTCTCCTCTCTCTCTCTCTACTCATCCTCTCTCTCTGATCTTGATCTCCTTGCTCGCTCTCTCCTCTCCTCACTCTGTTCTGTCCTCTCTCTCCTACTCTCTCTCTCTCTTCTCTCTCTCTCTCTCACTCTTCTCGGCCTCCTCTCTCTCTCTCAACTCTCTCTCTCTTATCTCTACTCTCTCTCTCTCTCCTTTTTCCCTCGTCTCTCTCTCCTCTTTCTCTCTCTCTCTCCTCCCTATCTCTTCTCTCTTTTCCTTCTCTCCTCTTTCCTCCTCATCTCCTTCTCTCATCCTCTCGTCTCTCTCTCTCTCTCTCTCTCTCTCTCTCTCTCTCTCTCTCTCTCTCTCTCTCTCTCTCTCTCTCACTCTCTCTCCCTCTCTATCTATCTATCTATCTATCTACCTATCTCCCTCTCTCCCTCTCTCTCTCTCCCTCTCTCCCTCTCTCCCTCTCTCCATCCCTCCCTTACCCCCCCTCTCTCTCTCTATTTACATGTCAATCTTTTCTCCTACACATGCTGCTGTGGCTCATACGTGCTGTCATCCAACTGTCTCGCACAAGGTTTGACATGTTATTAGGCATTCAAATATTCACATATATGCACATATTTAACGATCTCGCAGCGGTGTGGCTAGGCAGGCAGACGAATGCAAAGTCAAAGTTACGAAACAGTACTATACACAAGTCGCAAGCAGGGGAGCGTATTTCACTAAGTCGCAAGCAGGGGAGCGTGTATGACTAAGTCGCAAGCAGGGGAGCGTATTTCACTAAGTCGCAAGTAGGGGAGCGTATTTCACTAAGTCGCAAGCAGGGGAGCGTATTTCACTAAGTCGCAAGCACAGACGCGAACTTCTCTCGATGACGGCTTGACGAACGCGGGGGGTGCAAGACAGGAAATGAAGACGGAAGCCAAAAGGAAATTAAAGAAAGACAGTTTGAGTTCATTTGATTCGGGACTTTTTTCTGCGAAGGAGTTGAAGTTGATGGAAACGATTATACCTTAGTACGACTATAAGAGACAGGGAATGTTAGGAAAACAAACACATAGAAACACCCACACACATACACACGCTTGTTTATGAGTGTGAGTGAGTTGGTTTTTGTGTGAGGTGGTGTTGGGAAGGAAACTGAGATCGATTTATATATATATATATATATATATATATATATATATATATATATATATATATATATATATATATATATGTATGTATGTATGTATGTATGTTTGTATATCGAAAACTATTCAAGTCATAGTTCTGTTTGCTTTCTCGTCTACCAGTATTTTTTTCCCCTTTCTCTCTCTCTCCTTCTCTCTTGACCTAAAAGATTTAAAAAAAAAATCATAATAATAAAATAAAAAATAAGAAAAACTTCCATACATGTGACTCGCCACACAAACACCCCGGCCACACATCTTTAGTTTTTACTTCTCCCGAATACCACCGAGAAAGAATTCATCTGCCTCCTTCTCTTGAGAGAACTTAACAGACCCTAGGTAGTGCAAGACCAGCAATTCTGGAAGGTTCTTCCCATCGTGGTGACATTTACCTTAATCACGCACCTTGGCCGACGAAGTTCACGGAAAAATCTCTCTAATGGTCTCGTATTATAGGGTTGATATTCTCTTCTTCTCCTTGGGTCTTCATACATGAACACCACTTTCTGCTGCGCCAGATATTTTCTAAATGTTACAGCTGTTTTCTATAAAGAGGTCTAGTGATAGTTAACAGCAAACAAACAAATATATATTTAAAAGGGAGTAAATCCTTACACATAAGATCCTCATTCTACTGAAGTTTCAACTAATCTTGGTCTTTGAGGAAATTAGGGTAATGACAGGGCAAATAAGGAAGATTATAGTCGTAACAAGAGAGGGAAGAGAGAGGAGCAGTCGCCAGAAAAGAGGAGAGATAGCAGATATCGCTAGCTTAGGATAGATCGATAGAGACGATAGAGGAGGAGGATGAGATGAGAGAGAGAGAAGAAAGGAGAGATAGAGAGCGAGGTCGGTAAAGAGAGAGAGCTGAGATATATAGAGCAAGAGACAGAGAGAGAGAGAGAGAGAGAGAGAGAGAGAGAGTCGAGTGAGGCGGTATGAAGGAGGGAGGGATTGAGAGATGAGAGGAAGGGCGGGAGAGAAAGGGAGAGAGAGGAGAGAGAGAGAAGAGAGAGAGAGAGAGAGAGAGAGGAGAGAGAGGAAGAGAGAGAGAGAGAGAGATGAGAGGAGCTGGAGAGAGAGAAGAGAGAGGGAGGGAGGAGGGGAGAGAGAGGAGAGAGAGAGAGAGGAGAGAGAGGGAGAGAGAGAGAGAGAGAGAGAGAGAGAAGAGGAGAAGAGGGGAGAGAGAGAGAGAGGAGGAGAGGAAGTGAGAGAGAGAGAGAGAGAGAGAGAGAGAGAGAGAGGGAGAGGGAGAGGATAGAGAGAAGGAGAGATGAGAGAGAGAGAGAGAGAGAGAGAGAGAAAGAGAGAGAGAGAGAGAAAGAGAGAGAGCGAAGAGGAGAGAGAGAGAGAGAGAGAGAGAGAGAGAGAGAGAGAGCGGAGAGGAGAGGAGAGAGAGAGGAGAGAGAGAGACGAGCTAGATGGGAAGAGAGAGAGAGAGAGAAAGAGAGAGGGAGGGAGAGAGAGAGAAAGAGAGAAAGAGAGAGAGAGAGAGAGAGGATGAAAAAAAAAAAAAACGCATTCGCACCGTAATCATAACCTACCAGACATAGCAGCAAAGAAAGGTTCTCCATTGTTTCTTAGAGGGACAAAAAGCCTCGGGGATTCTGACCTTCTTTCTCGCTCCTCTCTCTTACTCCTCCTCCATCCCTAACACCTTCCGTCTCTCACTTTCTTCTGAGCTTTGTTCCCAAGACAATCTCTGAGAGGTTTAGTGCTCCATTTCACGTCTAGTTACTTTCTAGATGATAGCATGTTCAATTTCCCATATCCATTCAGGCATCGCATGGTTTTGCCTTCCTTAACACAGGAGGTAATTTTCCGATTCTAGCGTCTAAGTTCCAATCGTTTTCAATTCAGTGACCTAATTGAAAATCCGAATGTTGTGAAATCATGCCTTCACGCTTAACAGTGCGACAGATTTTTATAGAATACGAACGCGTAGTTACGTGTTTTCGGCGTTTCCAAAGGTTTACCAGCTCGATGGTAATCCCGGGGGGACTATACTATTATATCTCCTCTGACTAGAAATCTTCCTTCCTTCTTCCGCTTAAAAGTCTTTCATACAATTTCCAGGGTTCTGTTCCTCACCCCTCCTCTACTGTTTACATATGCGTTTACAAGCTGTTTTTCTTTTATTCTTCGTACAATGGGCTTCCTACCTTTCTCGCCCTATGTACTAAAGTGGGTATTGTTAACAGCCGTTTTTTCTTATGACGAAACTTTAGCTTAGTGGCAAGTTTCTCATTTGCCTTCCTTCAGGGTAGGGCCCCCCCACCCCTCCCCCTCCACACACACATTTAATAGCATTTCCATTAGTAAGTCCAACCTAAGCAGCATTCCTTGACA
The DNA here is from genome assembly GCF_977035675.1 of Penaeus japonicus. Lineage (NCBI taxonomy): Eukaryota > Metazoa > Arthropoda > Malacostraca > Decapoda > Penaeidae > Penaeus > Penaeus japonicus. The sequence goes on from NW_028234421.1 coordinate 38,236,596, forward strand.
AAACATAACAATACTTTCTATTCTCTATCTTCTTTTCATTTTTTTTTCTTTTCCCTATGAATGTTAAAATTTTCGTTAAAGAGGAAAAGAAGAAGTAGAAAAAAAATATATATAATATATATTGCAGCGTCATTCTTTATGAATTACCCGAAATATTTAATATCTTCTAAGTGTTCAATATCAAGTCCAGCTTAAACAACATCGAAGAAACCATGGGTAAAAAAAAAAAAAAAATCCACTGCTCGTCACTAATCTTTGGGTCAAACACTCCTGACGTCTTACTGGTACTTATAAGTAATCTTAACGTCAAACACTTCACACTTTCCTCTACCTGTTCTAAGCTTACACCACTTACAATTGTGCTCTTCCTCTGCTCTCTGAAAACTTGTCTACATTACATCACGTCTACTAAGGAATTGTTTACATTAAATAATTCCAACCTGGAGAGCGCATACCGAGGCGTATTCCTCCCTTTGAATAAATATTCTACCGACGTTTTCCAACCCTTGCAATCCAATGTAAGTGACAGACATGGCGTTTATTCTGCCTACCAAGAATACAATTTTCCCTCTGCATACTTGTCAGGCACGTAAGTGTGTTATAACAAGAAACGTATGGAAAAAGGAAAATATTTATTTTCCCCAGATGTATTTGGGTAAGTGTTTTAGAAAAGGGCCGCTCGAAAAAAAAAAAACCACTTCCTATGTTCCTTATGGTCGTTTTTATAAAGAACTATTAAACTAATGAACATGATAACAATATTTCACTTCGGAACAAAAAAATATATAGTAACTGTTCA
>NW_028234421.1:38259894-38267394 GCF_977035675.1 Penaeus japonicus
AGCAGTTTTCATCTCGAGTTAAATAAGTCCTACAAACGATAGAAGAAAAAAAAACAGGTTCGTAATGCAATAACAAAAACACAATCACAAGTTGGCTCAAAGTACCAATTTGCATTTTAAGGGATGTTTTATGGGAGTCTCCTCCTCTTGGAGCGCTGTGACATCTGGCCAAAATAGTCACTATCGTCGAATCACGTAAGGGCCATCATCTTCCTCCAGAGAAGAATGTATGCTTCAATCTTTTTACAGAGTAATAAGACCTCTATCACAGTGTCATTATTAAGGCAAAATGAAGCAGGAACGAGATATTACCTGATCACAAATGATATGAACGGGATTTTAGGGGGAATATACCATATTTTCATAAATATTTCTGTTGATAATAATGGAAGGTTAATGCGATTCATGATTCTCTCTCTCTCTCTTTCTCTCTCTTTCTCTTTTTCTTTATCTCTCTCTCTCTTTCTCCCTCTCTCTCTCTCTCTCTCTCTCTCTCTCTCTCTCTCTCTCTCTCTCTCTCTCTCTCTCTCTCTCTCTCTCCTCCCTCTCTCCTCTTCTCTTTCTATCTCTCTCTCTTTCTTCTTCTCTCTCCGTCTCTCTCTCTCTCTTTTTCTTCTCCCTCGTTCTCTCTCCTCTCTTCTCTCATCTCTCTCTTTCTTCTCTCGTCTCTCTCTCTCCTTCTCTCTCCCCTCTTCTTCTCTCTCTCTCTCTCTCCCCTCTCTCTCTCCCTCTTCTCTCTCTCTCTCTTCTCTCTCTCTCTTCTCTCTCTCTCTCCTCCTCTCCTCTTTCTGTCTATCTCTCTCTCTTTCTCTTCTCTCTCGTCTCTCCCTCCTTCTTTCTCCTGTTCTTCTCTTCTCTTTCTCCTTTCTCTTTCTTTCTCTCTCTCTCTCTCTCTCTCTCTCTCTCTCTCTCTGTCTCTCTCTCTCTCTCACTCTCACTCTTACTCTCACTCTCACTTTCTCTCGTTATCTACATATCTGTCTATTCAGCTACTATTTATCTTTCTATCTGTCATGATCATTCTTAGAACTTAAAAGGGCTGGCGAAATTATTCTTCGAATCAATCAGGTATTAGTAACGACTCATTGACAGGATCAGTCAAGATGGGGGGTGGGGGGGGGGGGGCGTTTGACATGAAAGACACATTCGCTATACATACATTCCTCAGAATTGCTCGCAAATAAAAAAATCAGTGATATTAACGACGTTTTACTAATGCCCCTTTTTACTTTCTGACTTGCCAGCACCCCCCCCCTCCCTCCCCCCACGTTCTCCGTGCTATTTTTTTTTTTTTTTTTGTTTTTTTTTTTTTGTGCCCAACTTCCACCTGCAGCCGCGTGTGTACACAAGGACCATCCAGCCGCGTGTCAGCCAAACACAGTCGCTCCTACATCTCATTAGCAAGAGTGCCAATTAATCACAAACTCCAAATAGTGCCGAGAGGAATCTGGTCTGATTTTTTCTTTATATTTTTCTCACCCTCACCTTCTTTTATCTTGAACTTTTAGGTGGCGACTGCTGTTCTTTGCACCAGACAAAGGCAAGATATTGGCCCGGCAGACACTTGTAGGCTCCCGATGCCTCTGCCCCTCGCTCGGAACAGTTGGCGGGAAGAGGAATGCCCGTCCTTTTCTTCTCATCGATACACCTCAGATTATCCCCTATGCTGTTATATAATCAGTAGAATTTTCCTTCAGACTTTCAAAAAGAAAAAAAAAGAAAGAAAGAAAAAAGAAGAAAAAAAAAACAAGCACTTAAACATACCCCAATCTTAAGACATCCACTCAAATTAGATTATTATATTTCAGCAACATTTGTATCAGTAAAGATAAAATAAAATGAAACAAAAGCTGAGTATTATCGCTTGTTATTATAAGACCTCTTCCAACAACAATATAACCAATGCAGAAGAGTGACTTCGGGATCAAAAGTCCAAATTCACTTTATTACTGTAATCATTTTTTTCTTTCTGATGATGATTTGTCCATAACCCGCATTCAACAACCGCAAAAAAACTAACACTGAAGTGCTTTATCCTCGTCAGAATCAGCTGGCGAAGAGGGATTAGAGAACACTGGTGACTGACAACCGCATTGCTGCAGAAGTGACGAGGACAATGCATCGCGCTGTCGCAGTGATTTAATGCTCAAATCAGGCACAGCGACCGAATTATTCATGAGATACGTAACCCATAGATTTATTTCCATTAACTCTTCAGATAATCCATATCTCCAAAATGATAACAAAATTTAAAAAAACCATTAAATGAACTCTCCTTTTTAAAAAAATACTGATCCGTGAGCACAACCGGTAATTGAAGCTGGAAAATAATAGAACTTTTTTTAATGCATCAAATTTGAAAACCGTCGCTCGCACTAAAACTTTTCTCATGCAAGAAGGGGACAACAGAATTCAAATCTGACTTTTTAATTATAAAGTGATGAAAAAATAATTCCATTGGGAACATTTTCCAATACTGAAGGGTAGAGCCATTACATGTTATTATGAGCTACACAAACGTCATTCACGGGTGCAAACATTAAATTAAATGCAAGAAATCCTATAACCAATCCTTTTTACAATCAGAATCTTCACACAACCACCCAACATTCAACCTTCTGTGCACAATCAAAGCCCAACATGATTTCATTCTCCACGAATCATACTTTTCACTGCCGTACTAAGAGCAACACTCGCCTTGCCAAAGCCGCCCATATACCTCCAAAGCGGACCCATTGCGGCGAAAATCCCCTTCGCAAATAACGTCATGGAGTTAAAGTTAAAAGTTTAAGTCCCACAATTTTGCAGGTAACGCTATGTATTGCAACACTGCAGGCCGCAACGGCCCGCCACACAGCCCTGACCTGAATCTCAAATAGTTATATGAAATAAAAATGAAATATTTATATATGCGGGGAAAATATATGGAAAGTGTGTTTTTGGAAACGTAACCGAAGCTCATCGTATTTGTTTGAAAGGGATAATTGTGTGTCTACAAAGCTGCTAAACTGTAATCTCTTTATATCAATTCATTGGAATTATAAATTATTTGCAGTATAATTCCAACGCTAAATCTCGTATGGCAACTATGGTGTCGATGGTGATGTGGAAGAGGACGATAATCAGGAAGATATCAAATATAATAACGGTGATTATGGAGATGATAGTGTTTATGATGCGATAGTTCTGTCTATTGGTAAGCACTTTTAGTTTGAGGATAAGCTCCTCTTTTTTTATCATTTTCAGATAGTTTATCCGACACCAGATAGTCAGTAGTAACATATAATTAGAGTATTTTTTCTTAACACACACGATAATTATCAACTACGATTGTGTTACCTTTCCCATAGACTATTATTAGAGAACACCCCATGCGAGTTATCTTCGTGGGCAAAATAAAACTGACAGACTGACAGTACAGTGAGAAAAAGAGAGACAGAGACAGACAGAGATAGAGAGAAATGCATAAAGAGGTATAGGAGCGACAGAAGAAGGGGATAGGTGAAGAGTAGGAGTAGAGAAGATGAGTGGGAGAGAGATGAGAATGAAACGGAAAGAAAAGAGAGAATAGAGAAATATATATTTAAATATATATAAAATATATTATATAATAATATATATTATATAGTATATATTGTAAATATATACAATAAATAATACATAAATCATATATGATAAGATATATATATATGTTAATTCACATAATATTATATATAATAAGATGATATAATAATATTAATAATTGATATCATTATATAAGTGATATCTTATATAGGAGGGGAAGAGCAAGAGACGAGTAGAGTAGAGGGAGATGGTGTGGGGGGGGGGGGGGGGGAGGACAAGTCAGGTTATTGAAGAAGGAGAGGGAGAGTGAAGGATGAATGAATTTGAGATTGAGGCAGGGTAGGCGTGGTTAAAGTGAGGCGGTACAGGAGCAAGAGAGAGAGATAGAGAGAGAGAGAGAGAGAGAGAGAAGAGAGAGAGAGTGAGAAGAGAGTATAGAGCATATAGAGAGAGAGAAAGAGGAGAAGAGAGAGAAGAGTTATTGCGAGAGATAATGAGTAGATAGAGAGAGAAAGTGAGATTGAAGAGAAGAGAAATATAAGAGAGATAGATAGAGAAGAAGAAGAATAAAGAGGAGGAGGTATAGAGAAGATAGAGAGAGACGATAAGAGAAGAGAAGCGATAAAGAGAGAGGAGAGAGAGCGATAGAGATGGAGAGTGATAGAATAGAGTAGGCGAGATGTGAGGGGAGAGAGAGGGATAGGGAAAAATAAAAGGAGAGAGTAGAGAGTATAACATATATATATAGATAGATAATAGATAGAGAAGCGAGGAGAGAAAAGAAGAGAGAGTAGAGAAGAGAGAAAAGAGAGAGAGGGGTGTGGAGAGAGACAACAGATAAGAGAGGGAGAGTGAGAGGAAGTGATAGAGATAGAGAGGGAGCGTGAAAAGGAGAGAAGGAAGAGAAGGAGAGAGAGGGAGAGAGAAGAGAGGAGAGAGCGAGAGAGAGAGAGATAGGAGAGAGAGAGAGAGAGGAGAGAGAGAGAGAGAAGAGAAAAGATATTGAGAGAGAAGGAGAGAAAGATAAGATTAGAGAGGAGAAGAAGAGATAAAGGTAAAGAAGAGAGAGAGAGAGAGAGATGAGAGAGAGAGAGAGATAAGAGAGCGAGAGAGAGATAGAAGAGAGAAGAAAGAGGAGAGTAGGCGAGTGAGTAGAGCGATAGAGAGAGAGGTTGAGATAGGAAGAGAGAAGGGGAGAGAAAGATTATAGGAGGATATATATATATATATAAATAGATATATAATAAGTATAATATTATAGAAAGAGAGAGAGAGAGAGAGAGAGAGAGAGAGAGAGTAGATAGAGATAAGAGAGAGGAGATAGAGAGAGATAAAGAAAGAGAAGTAGAAGAGAGAGAGGATAGAGAGAGACAGAGAGAAGAGATGAGGAGAAAGAGAGAGAGAGAAAGAGAGAGAGAGAGAGAAGAGAGAGAGAGAGAGAGAGAGAGAGAGAGAGAGAGAGAGAGAGAGAGAGAAAGAAAGAGAGAGAGATAGAGAGAGAGGGAGGGACAGAGAGGTATGCAAATTCATCCCTCGCATTCTTTACTTCCTAACCCTTTCTAATCCTTTCACTATTCTCTACCTGATTTCGCGCTATCTAAGCCATCGAGCCCCGCAATTGTGCCTCTCCCATCCTTTATACCGTTCACGAGACGCCTTTCACCATCATCCCTACTTGTTTACCGGATGTCTGGAGATGCGATAGGTTGCGTCGTTTCGGAAACTCCGCCTTTCGACCTTGCTCTCCAAACCCTCGAGGGACGTATGTAAGCCTATATACTGTTAGATTCCTCTTGCGTAGCGCCTCCCTTACTTTTCTCTTTCCTTCTCTCTCTTCTCCTCACCACCATACCTCTTACTTACTCACGTACTATGATTCGTTTATTACATTATTCTTAGATCATCCTTACCTCGAACTGGTTACTCCAGGCTACTACTTGCTCTAACTCACCGAGACTCTGTCTTATGCTCGAGCGGAGGATTCACTGAACACTCTTACACTGTTGTCATTATTCACCATCGCCTTATAGTGATGATAGCCCTAGTAGTGTTGGTGATACTAATAGCATGTAGTTATGGGGGTTCAAATTAGTCGTAGAAACATTTGTAACATCAACATAACATCAATATGTAATATGAGCTTATAAAATGTATGTTATGAACAGATGTAAACGGAGCACTGTTCTTCAGGAAAAAAGAAACAATCGACCATAATCGCGTACATTCTAAGCCATCACAATCTCTCTAAAATCTTTTCCCTCCAACAGCTCCTGACCCAAACTCCGACAAGGTCTTCTGCCTTGCCTTTCAGAGCTTCAATGCTCGTGTCTGATTTTTACGTTCTTTATATTTTTCCCCTCCAGGAGATTTAAACAATTCAGCTCTCAAATTCAAGCAGGACTTTCTGCCCCTTATACTTTCCCCTCACATTCCCCCTGCCATCGCGCGCTCACAAGCCCTTTTAGGGCATTTATTCTGCCTACAATTTGAAGATGTTTTTTAGCTTCATCAAACGTACAAGGCAGTACAATATCAATGGAGGTAAGTGATATATCTGACCATACTAAATGTTTAACTATCACGAAAGGAAAATCCAAAAAAATATCATTACAGATGTCACCGACACTTACACACGCAAAGCATTGTTATTTGTGCCACTGGAACTATAATAGCATTCATTTAGAACTATAGAATATTTTATGTTTCGTCGAGGGGAAAAATTTTTTTTTTCATAATTCTACTTCCCTCCTTTGTCTCTAAAGATATGGTTATCTATATATTGTTTCAATTTCACAGTACCTATGCCTTCAAAATAACTCCTCTTATTTTATTTCTTTTTTCTTGTGGTACCTATATTGCTATCTCACTCTTTCTTTATTTTTGGTCTTTTTTGTTTTTGTTTTTGTTTTTTTCTCCATTCCTATATTTATTACTTTTTCTGTTCATCCTCATTTTGCACTGTGCAAACTCTGATTCCTTGTCTTTTTTTACCACATTAAAACTTACTTTGTTCCATTCCCCTATTCTTAAATCCTACTACATCAAAGGAACCAACACTTATACCCTTCTATCCCTTTTACCATATCAGAGGCGTTTTTTTTCTCGCCGTTTTTCGTCGTTTTCGTTCGTTTCCTACCTTTAAATATACTGTTTTATTGCTGATTATACCTATCAATCTGATTTTTTTTTTTTTCCTACTTTCTAAGTACTCTATACATTTTCCTATAACATACACATGCCATATCAATCTTTGGAATCTTCTTACCTTCATATTCAAATTTTATTTCTTATTTACATATGTACTCCACTCATGGCGTCCTCATACCGCTTAATATTCCTGTTATTCTCCTCCTCCCAATAACAAATTCGTAGCGCCTCTTCGCCTTTACGTTCCTCTCCCCATTGCAGCCGTACCTTCCTCACCTCTTTTACCCGAGATTTGCATAATGTAAAATGACCTGAGGTGGTACTTTGTTCCATTATGTAAAGTTATATTGCTGGGTTATTTTTGCATACTGCAAATGAGATAATTAAGTAGCAGAAAGCACGAGGAAGGGGCCACGAGGGCAGAACGGCAGGGCTCTGGACGACGAATGACGTCTGTGTAAGCTCAGGGACTTGGATTTTTCTTTTTTTCTCCCCCCCTCCTCTCTCTTTCTCTCTCTCTCTCTCTCTTTCTCTCTATCTATCTATCTATCTATCTCTCTCTTTCTCTTCTTCTTCTCCTTCTCTTTCTCTCTATTCTCTCACTCTCTCTGTATCTCTCTTCTCTCTCTCTCTCGTCTCTCTCTTTCTCTCCTCTCTCTCTCTCCTCTCTCTCTCTCTCTCTCATTCTCTCTCACTCGTCTCGTCTCTCTCACGTCTCTCTTCTCTTCACAAACTCTATTCTCTTCTCATCTCTTGCTCCATCTCTACTCTCGCTATCTCTCTCGATCT
>NW_028234421.1:38287394-38292394 GCF_977035675.1 Penaeus japonicus
AGTAATTTCTCATTTAAAAGCATTATCCTTTATAAAATAGATGCTCAAGAATCATCGTGACCCCACACCCCTAGCCTCTATTCTAAATCTAATCAGATGACGCCCCTGCCGGAAGAAAGTACATTATTGATTTCCCAGATAAATAGAACCAATGAACAACATCAGAAAAAAAACCCGTCGATCAGTTAGGTACTTTTTCAGAGAATTCAGAAATCTCTTTCGTGCGCGCATCGATGTACTGAAGAAGCGAGAGCAGCTAAAGTAATGTGACGTGCGCACGTATCGTTAGGCGTGTTGGAAGCAGAAGAACCCGGACCATCGGCTAGTGCGCAGTTCATCTTGCGAAAACTGGTGGGGTATAGCGGAGTCCGAACGTGTAATAATAATTCCCCGCGGGCTAAACGATCTACGCTATTTAACAATCGTATTTACTCAGCGTTGCTGAATGGATGGGCCAGGACTCAAACTGCGGTAAATTTGGACTGCGGTTATGGCGAGGCGGTTAGCTATCTTTGCCTGATGTTCGTCTATTATCCCTGTTTTGATTTGCTTTGAATCATGTTTACTGTGTGTGTGTGTGTGTGTGTGTGTGTGTGTGTGTGTGTGTGTGTGTGTGTTTATGTGTGTGTGTTTATGTGTGTGTGTGTGTGTTTGTGTGTGTGTGTGTGTGTTTATGTGTGTGTGTTTATGTGTGTGTGTGTGTGTGTGTGTGTGTGTGTGTGTGTGTGTGTGTGTTTATGTGTGTGTGTTTATGTGTGTGTGTGTGTGTGTGTGTGTGTGTGTGTGTGTGTGTGTGTGTGTGTGTGTGTTTATGTGTGTGTGTTTATGTGTGTGTGTGTGTGTGTGTGTTTGTGTGTTTGTTTATGTGTGTGTGTGTATGTATGTATATATGTGTGTGTGTGTGTATGTATGTATATATGTGTGTGTGTTTATGTGTGTGTGTGTATGCAGAGCATGTACATTTAGACTAAGCGGTTCAGTGGTTACGAATGAATATGCGGCGAACTTTGAATTTCAAAATTTTAGGAAAATAAAGTTTCTGAATCAAATACATATGCAAAATACAACTCGTAATATGAAATATGCTTGACTTGTATAAATATAAATCGTATAAATATAGAAAAATCTAAAACATCGAGCAAAGGAAAATGTGAAATGATATGAGAAAATAAAGATCTTTTTTTCATTTTATTATTATCATCATCATTGTTATAATTATTGCTATCTTTATTTTCATCCTCATTATTATCATTATTATTATCATTCTTGTTGATATTAATATCATTATTATTATCATTCTTGTTGATATTAATATCATTATTATTATCATTCTTGTTGATATTAATATCATTATCATTATTCCTCTCCTCCTCATCATCATTATTGTCATTAACATTATCATTATCATCATTTCCATCATTATCATCATCTTTTCCATCATTATCATCACCATTTTCATCATTACCATCATCATTATAATCCTGATCATCACCACCACCACCACCATCATCATCATTTTTTTTTCATTAATATTATTACTATTATCCCTGTTGTTCTTATCATTACATTTTAAGTATCAGTTTTGTCATTTTATCATCATAAATGGCATCATTGTCATTATTATCATAGACGTTGCTCCTTTAGCTTTTGTTATTATTGTTGCTATCGTTATTCTTTCTTTGTTTTTATTGTTGTCAAAAGCACACGCGTGGAGGTGTAATAATGATAATAATAAGCGAGGAGGCGACCTCTTCTTGATGCCTTATGGGGGACCATTTCTGAAACAATTTGCAAAATTAGATCATTATTAAATTATATCTATTAGTAGCAAGTCATTCCGGCGGCAATTCAGATAAGAAATGAATGTAGATACAGATTACCGTTGACCATTTAGAACAGTATAAATAGTGTTGCTATGAAAACAAGGGAGCTCGTCAAAGCCTGCCTCAAAAGGGGCACTAAAATAGTTCGCATTTTAAAACAGGCTATTTCATCAACAACCTTAATCAAATCGACTGGATTTGAGAAAGAGCAATAAGGAATAGTGTTAATGGCAATAAGACTAAATAACGAATGAGGAATGAAAAGAAGAACACGGGAGAATATTCGAAACAACATCAACTCTTACATCATCAATAATTGTATTGGTTATAATGAAAATAACGGTAATAACAACAATGATAATTTCATTGATATTAATCATTGTTAGGAATGGTAATCGTGAAGAGGGTCATCATAAACTTGACAATAACAATAATAATGATAATAGCAAATATTTAAAGGAAAACTCACGAGGATGGTGAAGAAGATATTAGCAATATCAATATAATATTAATATCATAATATTGATATTAATAATATCATCGCTAACACGGGATAATTTTAATACAATGATGTAAATGACAATGCCAACAACTGCTATTGATAATCACAATAATAATGATAATGATAATAATATTACTAATAACTATAATATTGATGATGATAATGATAATAACAGTAATATCAACAAAGATAATGATAATGATGAAGGTAATAATAAGAATATCAATAATATCAATGACAGTAATGATAGTTATATAAATAAGGATAATGACAATGATCATTACAATAATAATGATATGGATAAAGACAACAATGATATTTATATCATTAATGGTAATGATAATAGAATAATAATGATGGTAATGATGATGATAACAGTGACAATGATAATACTAATGATAATAATAACAATGATAATAATAATAATGATAGTAATGATGATATTAATGATAATAATAACAATAATAATAATAATAATGATAGTAATAATAATAATAATAATGATAATAACAATACCAATAAAAATAATGACACTGATATGTAGCATAACTATTATTAGTAGCTATAGTAGTAGTAATAGTAATAGCAATAAAGGTGGTAGTATGGTATTGTAATAATGATAATTATTATGAGTAGTATATGTTTATGGTTAGGATTATGATGATGGTGATGATGATATGAGTATGATAGTGATTATGATAATGATATTGATTATGATGATGGTGGTGGTGATGGTGATGATGATGATGATGATAATGAAATTGGTAATAAATATGAGTGTGATAATGATAATGTTATTGATGATTATGATAATGATATTGATAATGAAATGATAATGATGGTGATGATGATAATATTGATGTGTTGATGATGAAGAGGAGGAGGAGGAGCAAGAGGAGGAGAATTAAGATAACGATAAGGAAAATAATTGTAGTACCGATAATGATAAAATAAAAATGATATGAATTGTCATTTTTATGATCAGAGTGATATTAATAATAATCATGATAATAATAATGATGATAATAACAACGATAATAATAATATTGAGAATAAATATAATGATAAGATGAATAAAAAAAAATAACGATGATGACAGTAATGATAAAAGAAAAAAAAAATTAAGTAATAATTATGTTAATGATGATAATGAGAAGGATGGAAATGAGAATGATAATAAAGAGATTGATAATAACAAAAAAAAAAATAATAATAATAATGATATTAATGATGATAATAAAGAGAAAGACAATAATATCCATAGTAATGATAATGATAATGATGATAATGATAATGATATTGGAAATAATTATTATAAAGATAATATTGAGGATAATGATGATGATAATAATAATAATGAAAACAATGATAATAATAATAATATGATAATAGTAATAACAGTTGTCATTATTATCAAAAGTTTAATAATAATCATGACAATAATAGTGGTAATAAGGATAATAACCATAATATTGAAAATTACAATAGTAGTAACAACAAAAATAATATTGACAATAAAATTATAATAATGATTATAATGTAAAGTATATTAACTGTGATGATAAGGATATCAAAATAATAATAATAATAATAATGATAACAACAACAATATTAGGGATTATGATGAAAATTGAAAAGATAAACATGATGATAGTAATTATAATTATAATAACAATGATAAAAACAGTAATTAAAATATTGACAATGATAATAACACTGATAATCAAGACTAAGTGAAGATAATAATGATACAGATAATGATGTTGATGATAATGATAATGATTACGATAACAACAATACTAATGATGTTAATAGTGATCATAATGATAATAATAATGATAATGAGGATAATCATCATGATAATAATCATAACTATGGCAATAACACTTAAGATGATGAAAAAATAACAATGCTAATAGTAATGATAATATAAATAAGAGTAACACTAATATCATGATGATAATAATGATGATGATAATAACAGTGATATAAAACTGATAAATATCTCAATCTTGATTATCATCGTGATTTTGATGATAATGATAAGGATAAGGATGATAATGATTATAATGAGGATTGTTAAAACGAAAATAGCAATAATAAAATGGATATCAGTAATAATAATAGTAATAATTTAAAAATATTGATAATAAAAATAATGATGGTAACAATAATAATAACAGTAATAATAATAAAAAAGGTAATAACAATAACAATATTAATGATGATGATAATAATGATAATAATAATAATAATAATAATAATTATTATTATTATTATTGTTATTATTATTATAACAACAACAATGATAATGATGATGATAATACTAATACAAATAATAATGATAATAATAATAATGATAACGATAATGACAGTAATAGTGCTGATGATGAAAATGACAATAATAATGATGATGATAATATTAATAATAATGATGCTAATAATGATAATAATAATAATAATAATAATAATAATAATAATAATGATAATAGTAATAATCATAATAATTATAATATTAATAATGATAATAATAATAATAGTGACATTGATAATAATTACAACAATAGTAATAAAACGGATAATGATGATAATGATTATGATGATGATAATAGTGATAATGACGATACAAAACACTAATAACAATGACAATGATAATAATGATAATGATAACAATG
>NW_028234421.1:38297394-38299894 GCF_977035675.1 Penaeus japonicus
AACAACAATAATAATAATAAAAGTAATACCAATTGTGATTATAATCATATAAATAATGATAATCATAATGATAACAATAAAAATGATAATGATAACAAATCAATTGTAAAAATAATAATAATGATGATAATATTTAAAATAATAGTGACATCAATAACAATCATAAAATTGATAAAAATAATGTCAATGATAATATGAAAAATAAAAACAGCAAATACAATAATCATATGAAAGAAAAAAAAAGTTATAAAGTACTATCCGTACATATAAACATTTCATCGTTTCCTCATAAAAGAAAAACAATTTACTCCGTTGCGAGATTATTAGGGTAGATTTAAACAAAAATACATTTCACATTGAATTGTGTAATACCTATTTAGGAATTGTAATGTACATCTATGCTAGTACGTGAATATCGCTAAGAGAGAGAGAAAAGATATATATACGATTATCTATATCTATCTATCTATATATATAGATAGATAGATAATATAATATATAAGAGAGAGAGAGAGAGAGAGAGAGAGAGAGAGAGAGAGAGAGAGAGAGAGAGAGAGAGAGAGAGAGAGAGAGAGAGAGAGAGGGAGGGAGGAGAGAGAGGCAGAGTGAAACATACAGACAAACAAACATAAAATTATAAATGAGAATAAAACGAATGTTGAAACAATGGCAATGAGTAAATACATCAAAAATACATATAATAGTACTTAAACAGTTACATTACGCACAGGTCTCATTCACTGAACCGCAGATTTATACGAAACGGCGACCGCTACTTCATAGTCCATTAGGCAGTGAGAGGTAGTCCTACGGCCTGGTGATTCAGTCCCCCGGAAAGGAACCGCCTTATCGTGGCGCGGGGGCTTGAGCTCCTTCCTCGGACGAACCCGCTCTGGATCTGGCCAGTCTTTCCCTCCCGTTGAGATGGCCTTTCAGCGGCGGATTCTCTGAGGAGGGATGACCAAGTGTTCCTTGGTGCTGATCTAGTAAGTGGGGTCGCATACCCTCTAGTCCTCCCCCCCCTCCCCCCAGGCGGGCTCACACTTGCCCACGCGTTTGCCGTGTGTGGCGCCCCTGTGCGCTGGGAGATGAGAGTCCTGGAGGTTGAGCGATGCGGCTAGCAACACGCCTCTTTGGTCCTCTATTGCAGCAAGACGGGTGGCCTGATCTCGACTCAGTTAAGTCAATCGGTTGGTCTCTCTTTGAGCTAGGCTAGGGTCAAGCAGTCCCTGTCTTGCAGGCATGGTCTTGTGAGTGCCATAACGCTAGGCAGGAGTTGCGTATATCCTCTCACTACCCCTGTGACCTCTGTGCATAGCCTCGGTGCACAGTTCCCCCTTGTTGGACTCCGTGGTTAGTACCTTTTACTTGCTATACTGCTTTTTTGTCTGTGGTCATTTGATGATTTTCGTGTTTTTTTTAAATTCTGTATTTGTATTTATTTTATAAGTTTGAATCTATTTCAATTAACTTTTACCTGTTTTGTTTTGTTATAGCATTGATGATGGAGATTGCATCTCCGAAACGTTTGTAATTTTCAAAATGAAGTTCTTCTCAGCCGTGTTGGTTTACCTCTTCCTTCTACGAATTCGTTTCCCACGGGACTCATCTATAACCCAGTGTATATATATACATACATATATATATATATATATATATATATATATATATATATATATATATATTTATATATATACATATATATACATATATATACACATAAATACATATACCTATATGTGTGTGTGTATATATATATATATATATATATATATATATATATATATATATATATATATATATATATATATATATATAAAGAGAGAAAGAGAGAGAGAGGCGTATGAAACTAATGAGTGTGCGCTTTAAAAATATATATATGGCACTCTCCTGGCATGCCACGAACTGTTGAAAAAGTAAGGATGAAGAAATGCTACACTTGAGCTCCTGAATTTAACCTTCCCTGCTTCAACACACAGCTGGCGGCCATCGTGCAAGTTGTTGCTTCTTTGAGCAGCGGACTGTTTGCCCAATCTCCTTTCAAAGTCTTTGTTCAGAGATTTTTTGCATTGAAATAAATCCTACTCACGCATACTTGCTTGTTTCTTATTCTCTCTCTCGCTCTCTCTCTCGCTCTCTCTCGCTCTCTCTCTCTCTCTCTCTCTCTCTCTCTCTCTCTCTCTCTCTCTCTCTCTCTCTCTCTCTCTCTCTCTCTCTCTCTCTCTCTCTCTCTCTCTCTCTCTCTCTCTCTCTCTCTCACACTTTCTCTGTACTAAAGGTTGTTAGCCAAAGTCTGGTGGTTCTTGATTTCTTTATTGGTGGATAACGGCACAGGTGATATAGCAATATTTACTTGGGTAGCTATGGCTTGTCGAACTTCTCTTGTTAGGCTGGAGTGATTCACGGTAGAGGCGGGAGGAGCGTTATATGAGTAAGGGAGTGAGGTGGGAGTGAGTCTGCTTTGACCCCCAGGTCGAGCTTTATACCTGACCTGCCGGGT
>NW_028234421.1:38407394-38409894 GCF_977035675.1 Penaeus japonicus
AGGAAGCCAACCTGGGCTTTACGGACACTTAGATCGACTCGCTCAGGAGAATCCCGCCCACGGGAGACAACCCTGGGTGGAGGAAGCCCATGGGACCACCAATGGAATCATAGCTCGTGCCCCCCCCCCCCCTAGCGGCTTGCTTGGAGGGACCCTCGTAGCTGAAACCAAATGGTGGATGCGGCATTGAGTCTTTCCCGGCCTTAGAATTTAACTTGATTTCATACCTGCAATAAAATTTCATAATTATGTTATGAGTTTACTAAAATTTAAATTTAAACTTAGGGGCGCTGGGCCATGAGTATTTGGGAACACCGGAAGTGGGCCATGGTCTGCTGGGTACTGATAATAATTATGATTGTTAAATAATTATTATATAATAATGATAAAATGATTATGATGATCATTTGATGATAATGATGAAATAATAATGATAATGATGAAATAATAATGATAATAATGAAAGTATAGTATCGTTATCATAATCATCATTATCAATATTATTAATATTATCAATATTATCATGATAAACAGTTATTATTGATGGTTATCATTGCTGTTAAAATAGTATTCATAAAGATGAAAATAATACTGATTTCATACAGAAATATAATGATAATGATTTCAATGATGATAATATAACAATGATGATTATAGTGATAGTAATAATGATAGTGATAATAATAATGATAATAACGATAATGATCATAAAAATAATGACAATAAGGATTATGATAATGATAATGATCATAATAATAATGATAATAATAAAATCATCATCATCAGCATCATCTTCATAATGATAATAATAATAACATCATCACCTTTATTATCGTCAGGATTAGCATCGTCCTCATCATTATCGTCATCATCATCATTATTATCATCATCCTCATCATTATCATCATCCCCATCACTATCACCACCATCATCATCATCATTAACAATATTAATGATAGCAGTGATGCTATTGATAAAAATTACAGCAACAGTGATTATAATAACAGGCGATGTTGATAATAGCAACAATTATAGTAATACCATCAAAGATGATATGATGATAATTAAATGATAGTAATAATCGTGGTAAAAACTGATAACAGTAGAAATAACGATAATAAAAATATAATGTAATAACAGTAAAAATTATCATATTGATAATATTGGTATTGTTAATGATAATGATATTATAGTAATAATGATAATAGTGATAGTAGTAATAGTAGTAGTAGTAGTGGTGGTGGAAGTAATGATAATAATGATGATAAAAGTAATCATGACAATGATAATGATATTGATGATAAGGGTAGTAATAATTAATGGTAACACAGATGGTGACACTGGTAACAATAATGATCAGAGAAATATTAACCATCGTAAAAAAAATATAACAAAATGATAATAATGATAACAAAATTATAGCAAATTTAACACAATGACAAAAATAATAATAAGATAATCATACAGAATAAAAACAAAGCAACAACTATTACTCTATCCAAAAACTCCACATTTTCCAGAGAAGACCGTCAGCCATCACAACGCGTAAGTGAATCCTAGCCATACTTTATTTTGAATTCTAAAATCTCACTCCTCTTTTCCCGTATCTCATATTCTTTTTCGTGAAACCTCCTACATTTTGCCAGCCACAAGATACCTTATATGTCCCCTGTTTCCTGTAATATCCAGGCTCCTCCAAGTCTCTGTCCTTCCCTAGTTATTATTTTTGCCGTATCTTGCCATCTTTATCGCTCTACCCTACCCCTTAGCCCACAAGACATGTAGTGGCTGAGTGCCAAATTTCCATCATTATTCTCTTTCTTTCTTGCAATCCCGTGGCCCAGTTCGCGTCTTTCTTTCCACTTATCCATCCTTCTATACCTCCTTCTGTTTCCATACAAACCATTTCTCTTTGTTTATAATTTCATTCAATGGTTCTTCACCCCCCTCCCCCTCCCCCCACCCTCTATTTCCTCCTCTTTCTCCTTTTCTGGATTCGCTCCTTATTTCATTTGGCCATTTTTTTTTTTTTTTTTTTTAAGCAAATGCATTACCCCATAAAGCCTTATAATCTGGTTTCTTTGCTCTTTGCTCCTTCAGCTTCGTCTCATCAGTTTAATCCTCCTCCCATTTCTTTTAATCTTCCGCCCTTAATTACCTTTACTGCTATATCAGCGACAGCCTGGATTCCCTCAAAAACGTTTCTGAAAATGTGCCAAAATTCTCCAGTCTTGGACCAGAGTATAATTCAAGAACGTTCTATCACATTGCTGCAGTACTGCTACGAAGGCATTTGTTCCCATTACTCCCGTTACGCAGCTTGTAAACTACGGTTGCATTTTTCTCTTCTTTATCTCTTTCTCTCTCTCTCTTTCTCTCTCTCTCTCTCTCTCTCTCTCTCTCTCTCTCTCTCTCTCTCTCTCTCTCTCTCTCTCTCTCTCTCTCTCTCTCTCTCTCTCTATCTATCTGTGTATGTGTGTGTGTGTGTGTCTCTCTGTCT
>NW_028234421.1:38427394-38429894 GCF_977035675.1 Penaeus japonicus
GAAGATTAAGACCTATTTGTAATTGTACAGCACTGCTACGCAGCAGTATATCACGCTGAAGTTATGTAAATAGCAAAACGTATATGTATGACGCGTGTGTGTGTGTGTGTGTGTATGTGTGTGTTTGTGTGTGAATGCATGCGTGTATCTGCGTGGTTCAAAATGTAAGATAAGTTAATGCAAAACGGCTAATGATGTTCCTCGAAAGTTTAAGCCTTCTCCTGAAGGAGCAAAGACGAGGACCACTCATCTGGAGACCCAGGTGACCTATGGGTCATATGAGGACAGGCAAACTCAGGCTCTAACTAACGACCTAAAGCGACAAACGAACTTTTATGGATTTTCAGTACCAACGCATTAATGTTCATATGTAGAATAGCATTGATATGATTAAATATGATTAAACAATTAACCCAAATCATTTGCCCTTTAAAAGTGGTTATACAAGATATATGGCATATAACACCTGTTGACCTGAAATGGCATTCATTAAATAAAAGTTCATATAATAATGTCAAATCATGAAAATTCTTTCGACACCTTGAAAGTCGTGAAAAGAAGTGGTGGCGCAGATTCTATTAAAAAATGTAATCATGTGTAGTTTTCCTTAAACGAGGCACACGAGGGAGTTGACTATGGCACGCCATGAGAATAACTATAATAATAATATTAATGACGATGATGATAATTATAATTATGATGATGATGATAACAATGATAATAATGATAATAAAATAATTATAACAGCAATAATAGCAATGCTAATTATGATGATGATGATAATGATAATAATAATAATATAGAGAAAAATGGGAAGGGGAAGAAAGAAAATAGTATATATGTGGGTATATCTATTTTCAAAATCAATGTTTTGCTTACATATTTGTTGTATTACTATTCTAAAGTTAAGCGTAACAGATAAAAATTCATAGCTGACACGCGAGGGGGTTGAAAACCAGAAATTCAAACGGCGCTTGAATTCAAAAGGTTGTCGACCCCTGCACTTGGTTCTTCCTCAACACCCCACGTAAGTACAGTTATAAGATAAAATACCTGCTTCCAGTGTAATTTACGCCCTGCCTTTGTGGATGCAGTCAGTCGACACGATACAGATGATTAAATTATTTCAACAAAATGCATGTTGAATTTCTCTTAGACATCATTAGCTGACGGAAATACCGAATCTGGGAACAAATGCTGAAACAAAAAATCAATAAAAAATATTTTAAATAAAATCCATCATATTTTCTCACTTTTCTTCGCTCTCTTTCGCTCCTTCCTTCTCTTCCTCTCCCCGCTCCTTATCCCTTCCCTCTGTCTTCCTCATCTTCTTCCTTCTCTATCCCCTCCCCCTACCCTCGTCTTCCCTCTTAACAGCTTCCCCCTTTCCCCTTCCGCCTCCTCATCTCCTCTTCCTCTTCCTCTTTCCCTCCTTCTGGGTATTTTCTCTCCCCTTCTTCCTCCCTCTTCTACCATCACCATCCACCTCGTTCTCTCCCTCCTCCTCCTCCTCCTCCTCCTCCTCCTCCTCCTCCTCCTCCTCCTCCTCCTCCTCCTCCTCCTCCTCCTCCCCCTTCATCCTATCTCTCTGCTCTCACCCCCTCCCCCCTCCCCCCCGCCCCTCCTAGTACACACATCCCGAGTGGAGGACGAGCATCGACATGGCAGGTACAAGGCCCACCCACAAGTTCCGCCCGTGTTATTTCCTCCTTTGGAATTATATGGTCCGTGCGAGAAGATCGGGAAAGGAAAGTGGATAAAGGGGAAGAGGAGGAGCAAGACAAGAAGAGAAAAAAAAAAGCCACACAATCCCAGACAGAGAATAATCTTCGTCGTCCTTTTCCTCTCCAAATGTTTTCTCGTATTGAATCATAGGAATATATGTAAGTATATACATACATACATACAAACATACATACATATATATATATATATATATATATATATATATATATATATATATATGTATATATTGTATATATATATATATATATATATATATATATATATATATATATATATATATATATATATATATTATATATATATATATATAATATATATATATATATAATTATATATATATTCATATATATATACATATATATATATATATATATATATATATATATATATAAATATGTATATATGTGTGTGTGTGTGTGTGTGTGTGTGTATATATATATTTCTTTTTTATATATATATTTATATATTTATATATATATATTTATATATTTATATATATATATTTATATATATAATATATATATATATATATATATATATATAAATATATATATATATGTATGTATATATACATTTATATATGTATATATATACATATACGTATATATTTATATATATATATATATATATATATGTATATATATATATATATATCTATATTTATTTATATATATATATATATATATATATATATATATATATATTATATATATACATACATACATAATATATATATATATATATATATATATAT
>NW_028234421.1:38492394-38502394 GCF_977035675.1 Penaeus japonicus
CTCCTCCTTTTAGGTTAAAAGTGTAGAATATTAACCTAATACTTATTTAAGTCGTGAACCGCTCGCGCGTACTTAAATAACCTTGTCTATCCCACCTCATACGGTAATGGTCGGGACAATTATCGCCACGTTAGTATTGTCTAAGTGTGTATTTTGTGATTGTAAACAACGCCAGCACTAAGAGGAACACGACAATCGCAGTAAAGCTACCACTTCTCTTCTCTCAGCAACTAAAGGTAAGTCACTTTAAGGTTGCTAGACACTGTATCTCCTGTGTTTCCCTGCCCCCCCTCCCCATTGCAATTTTTTTTCTCCCTATTTATTATAAAATCCACCCCC
Source organism: Penaeus japonicus (assembly GCF_977035675.1). NCBI lineage: Eukaryota > Metazoa > Arthropoda > Malacostraca > Decapoda > Penaeidae > Penaeus > Penaeus japonicus. The sequence continues at coordinate 38,492,734 of NW_028234421.1, forward strand.
GTTATTTCCCTGCCCTCCCTCCCACGCTTTTTCCTCTATTCTTATTTTGTTAATTAGTGATAATTTTTTCTATGTATTGTTTCGTTAATTTCACTAAATAACTTTTCGTTAACATTCGGTATCGTAATATTTCACATCATTATTTTATGTGTCTTCCGATGTGTACGTTATTCGTTCTTTTTACTAATGCTACGAATTTAACAATTATTCTATGTTATCTTACGTTTGCTATTGTTAGCGTTTCAACGTTTGCTCGTACTCTCGTGGAAATTCACATAAAGGTGTGACATTAGTCTTTCATACGTAACCGATAAAATAACTGTTTCGTTTACTTATTCTATTATTCTACGCTTTGATTGCTCTGCGTTATCTTGTGAAATATTGAATATAGTACAATTACATTTTTCTACTTACAATGAATGATTTGTTTTTCTGTGCGTGACCCGATAGTTAAGTAAATAACTGTTAAACATATTCTTATGGCAATAACATCGAAATTTCTTATGCTTGTTAGAATTTCTAATGTCTGTGTGATTTTCTTAAGTTTTCGTTCCTATGCGAAATTTAAACAAGTCGTCTTCTTCGAACAAAAATATATCAAATTACATGATTCAGATTCGTCATTTGATCTCGTGTGATTATTTTTCTTGTGAATTTACATACTTTCCTTTCTTGAATATGGTTTATACTATGTATTCGTGGAAATGTAATTCACTTTGCGTTAGCATTTATTATATTTGCTCTTTTATTATGGGACTTTAATATAATTTCTTTTATTCTTGCCTTAATATGCATTTAATTATTAAATGTATTTTGCATCTGACCTCACTTGACCCGTGACCCGTTCGTATGGTCAATCTGAACATACAACTTTGACAATGTGTTATATTTTCTCGCGACCATTCTGTCCCTTGTGGTCAAATTTCATGACCGTGTGATATTGGGAAATAGCATCACATGTGACCTTTGGTCACTTCATGACCGCGTTCTGTATGTGACCTTATCCTATGTCATTCTTGCACGTGTGAATTCGAAAGAAATTCGTTAACGACTATTAAGATATATATGTGTCTTAACTCTGATTTTCTTTACATTTTCATTTATTTTATGTCTGCATATATGTTTGTATATTTCTGAATGCATGACTTATAAATCTGCATCTCCTGTAACATGACATACTTTGTCATTTGTGATTCGATTAATGGTCACACTACTAACCTCACTCGGTCCACGTTGTAATCCGATGATTGGATTAACCAATTTGTAAATTTGTACTGTCTTTGTGAAATTCTATATATTTCTCAACATTCGACAGTATATGTTTTTGATAGTTTTGTTCACTTTTATGAGTTTGTGGACTTATGATTGTTAATTCATTTCAATATCTCTGACAATTATTTCATATCTTAACATGTTTCAATCACTTCATATTATGATTTATCATCACATTTAGCTAGAAATGTTGACAGATGCTTTTGTGGGGTTTTGTGTTGTGCCCCCCGTTTCTTAGCTTTATTTCTATTTCATTGTATAGTCATATTCGACTATCTTTGCATTTTTCATTGCATTATTGATTATTGTTACTTCCATATTTCATTGTTTAATTGCAAGTAACTTTAATCATCTTATGATATGATTGTCATTATTTTATTTCTAAGCAATTGCCGACTTCGACAACATTAAGCAATTTGTTATCATCATAGGCCTCTCCGAGTTTCCGACCTTTCGAAACATTTCATGGTCAATCGGAACGCCAAATATCTTATCATGTGTTACTGAACGAAACGTTCACTAGGAAGTCAGGAAAAGGTTTACTTATCATTTCATATTTATAGCTTTTCAGCTTAATTTGCCTTTCTAGGGGCCAGCTACTGTACCTCACTTATCGGGCCTTCATTGCATGACGCCATTGCATATGCATCTCACACCCTAATTTCGCGTATCTATGGTACCACAATTGAATAAACCAGAACCTGCGAATTACGGGTTATTTTTTCGCACTCCAGTGCATCGCGCCTTCGAGATCTTGACAACCTGACGTCACAATTAATTCTCTCAAACAGGGGGTTGGCAGGGGGGTGGGGTGGAGACAGCGCGCTATCACTTATCAGACGTTCCAGGCTTGCTACCTCCACATTTTTATTAGCTATGCACATATTAATGGTATTTCCTTCTGTTCCCCGCGCCCGATCTTGGCTATTACGCCGCACCTTATTTCAGAAGGACGAGTTCGGCCACGCAATTGAAATATCCTAGCATAGTCTAATTCATCATATTTATCCTTGTTCTCGAGCTAAGACAAATGAAAGCGTTTCCCCACGGGACGAGTACGAGTCTCAATTTGGCGCATGATCTTACCGACCACTAGCATGGTCAATCACGGTAAATCACCTATTCCTCAACGGAACGACCTCCAGGTCAATATTATATTAATATTTATTTTCTTTCAGCTCTCATTAACATTTATTTTTTCCAGTCTCATCCAATCTGACTCATGTCGTGCCTTCTAATTCATTGAAGGACTGGATTCGGTTGATATTTGGATTATTTTTTTTCTTTCATAAGCATATTCATGATATTTTTTTTTACCCACCTTGCCTCAAATCTTGACTTCCGGTCACGCCTATTTAAAGGATTAGATATGGTTGGTAATTTGGCTAATTATTTTTTTTTACATGCATCATACACATTTCCATTGTTCTCCCTAATTTGCTACTGACCTTGGCTCATATGCCGTGCCTTCACTCCCCGAAGGACTAGACTCAGTTAGTAAATGGAAAACTACATCTTAACTTACCAATTTTTTCATTACTCATCACTTATCACAGCAGACATATTTTTCACATAGTTCATCCCTCGATGAATCCGGTCTACTACTGCGTAAGTATTGTCAGCAAATAACATGAACTCAGGTAAATACTTCCTATTTCTTGTTATTGCAAATTATATGAATATGTTGCATATATGATTATTTTTCTATATGTAATACTAATTTCGCTATACCTTGCAGATAGTTCCTGCTGGTAACTACCACATATGTCGACCACCAGGACCATTCTATGCTGTATACGGTTCCTGATGCAGTCAACTCCTTGCATTGTTGCAACTCTCGGGTTCATCCTGAAGCCCGGGACTCCTAATGACTTTTTTCCCCAGTCTGATCTTAAACAGATACCGGACTTGCACGGCTGATGATTCGAGCTTGGTCGCGTGTTGGTTGCATCGCACTACGAGCAAGTTACCGCATCACCCGATACCTATTCGCAAGTCGTACTCTTGTATTTTTTTGTACTATATTTACCATTACTGGATATACCAATTTATGAGTATATACTATAACTTAGCATAACTTCCTTGCTAATTTTTTAATCGTTTTAAGCATTATGACATAATAATATGTTAATAATTAGCAATGCACTTATTGTATACATACTTTTGATATCTTTTCAATTTATATTGCATGTTATATTCACCTAGTTAATGCATAACTACTATTATCAATTATCTTATAACATGCATCTGCATAATTTCTGCTCCCACGCCCTTTACCCTGTCCTCTCTACAACTATCGTATGCACTAGTTACGTGTATAAACTTTTTCAGATACGATAGTGATGGATTCAGAAAGGCATGTCAACCAGACGTGTTAATCCTGTAACCAGCGTAGCTCTTCTCGAAGCCTGCATTGATTGCACAACCATGTGATCTTGTGCACTAATCGAGACGTTGCCACGGCATTTCCTGACCTCTTCGTATATTTCCAAGAGCTCCACTGATCATGGACCTCTTACTTTCTCTGCCAAGTATCAAGTATCACTGATTTTGGCATTCTCATTCCTTTATATCTAAACTTCTTACCAAATCGGGACGATTTGGAGTAGCGTGGTCGAGCGATATGAAACTATTATTCGTATACGAATATATATACTACTATAAATGAAAGGAATTTAATCTAAAACTTAAACTTCCATGTTATATGATTTTAGTGACTCCCTCTTGATAATATTTCTCACAGGTCCGAGCTGCATCATCCTTGGGCATTCGGACCAGTTGACCGCGGCCTAGGTCATGCCCTCATTACCGCGTGGACCAATCACCGCCGGGTCGGGCAGCTCCCTGACCAATTAGAAGAATTGTCGCTGCCCCTCGTACTGACCCGGTATCCTCCTCAAAATAGGTCATTGATAGATTTAGACAGAATTAGTTCGACCTTCAAGTCGAGAGGTCCTCCTCTCACTTCACCTCCTCAAGGATTCCAGGTAGACAGTGTTTTAGTGCCTTTAGTGACTTAGCTCATTTTCATATACTGTGCATTGTCTGTGTTTTCCTTAGAGTTGTGTTTTCCTTAGTGTTGTGTTTATATTAGTGTTATTGATATACTTATAGCTTAGATCTCGTTAGCTTTGCGATAGGCTTAGCTTCCCCCTTGCATATATATATCGTGCCTCCCTTGTAAATAATGTTATATATATATATCTTGATTTATAATATATTGTTGATGTTTTAGCTACCGTGTTTCACGTAATCCCTTTATATATTATGTGTGGGAATTAGATCAATCTCTGCTCGCCACATATTCGGGTGCCCGGGACGGCACCCGTCGTGCCAATTACACAAATAGTGTTAGTATTTAGGATATATACAATTTACACAAACTGGTCGTAGTAGGGACACGTCTTAATACCATCACATAAACTGGTGGCAGCGGTGGGATTCATTCTGCTCACCACATAACTGGTGGCAGATTGGATATCTTGCTCGTCACATAAATTGGTGATAATGCAAGATAAGAACCTCACGTCGTTAATTAGTTTTATATGTCTTTGATTATAAAATATTCGTAGGCCGCTCGCTACAAATATTTTGGTTCTGTTCGATTAATAAGGAATTGATAGGACCTAGTTTCTATTTTTTTGCACAATTTAGGCATACTAGTGGCTCTTCGTTCTATTTTTTTCACTACGTGACAGTGATATCTGGAGAAGTACCTCCTTTTAGGTTAAAAGTGTAGAATATTAACCTAATATTTATTTAAGTCGTGAACCGCTCGCGCGTACTTAAATAACCCTTGTCTATCCCACCTCATACGGTAATGGTCGGGACAATTATCGCCACGTTAGTATTGTCTAAGTGTGTATTTTGTGTTTGTGAACAACGCCAGCACTAAGAGGAACACGACAATCGCAGTAAAGCTACCACTTCTCTTCTCTCAGCAACTAAAGGTAAGTCACTTTAAGGTTGCTAGACACTGTATCTCCTGTGTTTCCCTGCCCCCCCCTCCCCATTGCATTTTTTTTCTCCCTGTTTATTGTAAAATCCACCCCCGTTATTCCCCCGCCCTTCCTCCCACGCTTTTTCATCTATTCTTATTTTGTTAATTAGTGATAATTTTTTCTATGTATTGTTTCGTTAATTTCACTAAATAACTTTTCGTTAACATTCGGTATCGTAATATTTCACATCATTATTTTATGTGTCTTCCGATGTGTACGTTATTCGTTCTTTTTACTAATGCTACGAATTTAACAATTATTCTATGTTATCTTACGTTTGCTATTGTTAGCGTTTCAACGTTGCTCGTACTCTCGTGGAAATTCACATAAAGGTGTGACATTAGTCTTTCATACGTAACCGATAAAATAACTGTTTCGTTTACTTATTCTATTATTCTACGCTTTGATTGCTCTGCGTTATCTTGTGAAATTACAATTACATTTTTCTACTTACAATGCATGATTTGTTTTTCTGTGCGTTAGTTAAGTAAATAACTGTTAAACATATTCTTATGGCAATAACATCGAAATTTCTTATGTAGAATTTCTAATGTCTGTGTGATTTTCTTAAGTTTTCGTTCCTATGCGAAATTTAACAAGTCGTCTTCTTCGAACAAAAATATATTCAGTTACACGTTTCAGATTCGTCATTTGATCTCGTGTGATTAATTTTCTTGTGAATTTACATACTTTCCTTTCTTGAATATGGTTTATACTATGTATTCGTGGAAATGTAATTCACTTTGCGTTAACATTTATTATATTTGCTCTTTTATTATGGGACTTTAATATAATTTCTTTTATTCTTGCCTTAATATGCATTTAATTATTAAATGTATTTTGCATCTGACCTCACTTGACCCGTGACCCGTTCGTATGGTCAATCTGGACATAAAACTTTGACAATGTGTTATATTTTCTCCCGACCATTCTGTCCCTTGTGGTCAAATTTCATGACCGTGTGATATTGGGAAATAGCATCACATGTGACCTTTGATCACTTCATGACCGCGTTCTGTATGTGACCTTATCCTATATCATTCTTGCACGTGTGAATTCAAAAGAAATTCGTTAACGACTATTAAGATATATATGTGTCTTAACTCTGATTTTCTTTACATTTTCATTTATTTTATTGTCTGCATATACGTTTGTATATTTCTGAATGCATGACTTATAAATCTGCATCTCCTGTAACATGACATACTTTGTCATTTGTGATTCGATTAATGGTCACACTCCTAACCTCACTCGGTCACGTTGTAATCCGATGATTGGATTAACAATTTGTACTGTCTTTGTGAAATTCTATATATTTCTCAACATTCGACAGTATATGTTTTTGATAGTTTTGTTCACTTTTATGATTTTGTGGACTTATGATTGTTAATTCATTTCAATATCTCTGACAATTATTTCATATCTTAACATGTTTCATCACTTCATATTATGATTTATCATCACATTTAGCTAGAAATGTTGACAGATGCATGTTCGTTTCTTAGCTTTATTTCTATTTCATTGTATAGTCATATTCGACTATCTTTGCATTTTTCATTGCATTATTGATTATTGTTACTTCCATATTTCATTGTTTAATTGCAAGTAACTTTAATCATCTTATGATATGATTGTCATTATTTTTATTTTTAAGCAATTGCCGACTTCGACAACATTAAGCAATTTGTTATCATCATAGGCCTCTCCGAGTTTCCGACCTTTCGAAACATTTCATGGGTCAATCGGAACGCCAAATATCTTATCATGATGTTACTGAACGAAACGTTCACTAGGACAGTCAGGAAAAGGTTTACTTATCATTTCATATTTTATAGCTTTTCAGCTTAATTTGCCTTTCTCCAGCTACTGTACCTCACTTATCGGGCCTTCATTGCATGACGCCCATTGCATATGCATCTCACACCCTAATTTCGCGTATCTATGGTACCACAATTGAATAAACCGCGAATTACGGGTTATTTTTTCGCACTCCAGTGCATCGCGCCTTCGGAGATCTTGACAACCTGACGTCACAATTAATTCTCTCAAACAGAGACAGCGCGCTTATCACTTATCAGACGTTCCAGGCTTGCTACCTCCACATTTTTATTAGCTATGCACATATTAATGGTATTTCCTTCAGTTGCCCCGATCTTGGCTATTACGCCGCACCTTATTTCAGAAGGACGAGTTCGGCCACGCAATTGAAATATCCTAGCATAGTCTAATTCATCATATTTATCCTTGTTCTCGAGCTAAGACAGCGTTTCCCCACGGGACGAGTTCAATTTGGCGCATGATCTTACCGACCACTAGCATGGTCAATCACGGTAAATCACCTATTCCTCAACGGAACGACCTCCAGGTCAATGTTATATTAATAATATTTTTTCCCTTTCAGCTCTCATTAACATTTATTTTTTCCAGTCTCATCCAATCTGACTCATGTCGTGCCTTCTAATTCATTGAAGGACTGGATTCGGTTGATATTTGGATTATTTTTTTTCTTTCATAAGCATATTCATGATATATTTTTTTACCCACTTTGCCTCAAATCTTGACTTCCGGTCACGCCTATTTAAAGGATTAGATATGGTTGGTAATTTGGCTAATTATTTTTTTTACATGCATCATACACATTTACATTGTTCTCCCTAATTTGCTACTGACCTTGGCTCATTTGCCGTGCCTTCACTCCCCGAAGGACTAGACTCAGTTAGTAAATGGAAAACTACATCTTAACTTACCATTTTTTCATACTCATCTATTCTCACAGCAGACACATATTTTGCACATAGTTCATCCCTCGATGAATCCGGTCTGCTACTGCGTAAGTATTGTCAGCAAATAACATGAATTCAGGTAAATACTTCCTATTTCTTGTTATTGCAAAATCATATGATTATGTTGCATATATGATTATTTTTCTATATGTTATACTAATTTCGCTATACCTTGCAGATAGTTCCTGCTGGTAACTACCACATCTGTCGACTACCAGGACCATTCTATGCTGTATACGGTTCCTGATGCAGTCAACCCATTGCATTGTTGCAACTCTCGGGTTCATCCTGAAACCCGGGACTCCTAATGACTTTTTTCCCCAGTCTGATCTTAAACAGATACCGGACTTGCACGGCTGATGATTCGAGCTTGGTCGCGTGTTGGTTGCATCGCACTACGAGCAAGTTACCGCATCACCCGATGCCTATTCGCAAGTCGTACTCTTGTATTTTTTTGTACTATATTTACCATTACTGGATATACCAATTTATGAATATATACTATAACTTAGCATAACTTCCTTGCTAATTTTTTAATCGTTTTAAGCATTATGACATAATAATATGTTAATAATTAGCAATGCACTTATTGTATACATACTTTTGATATCTTTCCAATTTATATTGCATGTTATATTCACCTAGTTAATGCATAACTACTATTATCAATTATCTTATAACATGCATCTGCATAATTTCTGCTCCCACGCCCTTTACCCTGTCCCCTCTACAACTATCGTATGCACTAGTTACGTGTATAAAGTTTTTCAGATACGATAGTGATGGATGCAGAAGGACATGTCAACCAGACGTGTTAATCCTGTAACCAGCGCAGCCCATCTCGAAGCCTGCATTGATTGCACAACCGTGTGATCTTGTGCACTAATCGAGACGTTGCCACGGCATTTCCTGATCTCTTCGTATATTTTCAAGAGCTCCACTGATCACGGATCTCCTATTTTCTCTGCTAAGTATCGCTGATTTTGGCATTCTCTTTTCGTTATATCTAATTTTCTTACCAAATCGGGACGATTTGGGGTAACGTGGTCGAGCGATATGAAAGTCTTATTCGCATACGAATATATATACTACTATAGGAATTTAATCTAAAACTTAAACTTCCATGTTATATTATTTTAGTGACTCCCTCTTGATAATATTTCTTCTTAGGTCCCGAGCTGCATCATCCTTGGGCATTCGGACCAGTTGACCGCGGCCTAGGTCATGCCCTCATTACCGCGTGGACCAATCACCGCCGGGTCGGGCAGCTCCCTGACCAATTAGAAGAATTGTCGCTGCCCCTCGTACTGACCCGGTATCCTCCTCAAAATAGGTCATTGATAGATTTAGACAGAATTAGTTCGACCTTCAAGTCGAGAGGTCCTCCTCTCACTTCACCTCCTCAAGGATTCCAGGTAGACAGTGTTTTAGTGCCTTTAGTGACTTAGCTCATTTTCATATACTGTGCATTGTCTGTGTTTTCCTTAGAGTTGTGTTTTCCTTAGTGTTGTGTTTATATTAGTGTTATTGATATACTTATAGCTTAGATCTCGTTAGCTTTGCGATAGGCTTAGCTTCCCCCTTGCATATATATATCGTGCCTCC
>NW_028234421.1:38507394-38509894 GCF_977035675.1 Penaeus japonicus
TTTGACTGAACCCTAATACCACCATAAATCTAATTTCTAGAGGAAATTGTTACTATGATTGTTACTATGTGTAGGCATAATAACATTTAGGTTATGCATGGTACTGGCTTAAATATTTCTCTCATGTCATGACACTGCAAGACTTCTGGGACTGAAAAAAATGAATTCACTGAAATTACATAAGTGGAAAACAAGAGGGAAATGGTTCATACCAAGGATGATATATAGATAATATAACAGTTCCCATGGAACAAGTAAACCTGAGGCTATAGCCCAGCTCTTCCCTAATTTAGAAATTCCCCTTTGCAGACAAAAAATTTATATGTATATATATATATATATATATATATATGTATATATATATATATATATATATATATATATATATATATATATATATATATATATATACATATAGGTGTGTGTGTGTGTGTGTGTGTGTGTGTGTGTGTGAGTGTGTGTGTGTGTGTGTGTGTGTGTGTGTGTGTGTGTGTGTGTGTGTGTGTGTGTGTTTGTTTGTTTGTTAGCTGGTGTTGACTATTGTTGGTAATTTTGAAATGTTAAACAAATATTTGAATACGTTAACAGAGGCTCATATGAACTAGTGAAAAGTCAAAAGGCATCATGTTCAAATATTATGATAAATCATATAGACCTAACTAATCTATTAGGTGTACATGCTGTAAGGCATGATATTAAACTTTATTTTGAGAGAAAATAAATATACACTTAAATAAGAGTGAGAGTTTATGTTGATCATAAAGGGTTTAATATATGATAATAGCAAACAGTGGCTTTGTAAAATATACCTGAATAAAAGATCTTAGTAAATTTCCTAATAACATAAAGTATGTAGTTGCACATCTTAGGTCAACTGAGAAGCTCATTTAAGTTGGGAAAAGGGTGTAGCCTGGAAATTGTCTCAGGAAGATTTAATGATACGGTATTGTATACACCACACACTGAAGTTCTGAAGCTAGGATCTGTAACGACACCTTTAAGAATAGTTCTCGATGCCCTTGTTAAATTCTTGGGTCACTCGCTTAACGTATTACCTTGCCTAAAGACCCGATCTTTTAAACATTTTGTATGGCATATTGCTCCATTTTAACACGTGATGTTTCTATGATGTATAATTACATTTAAACGTCCGAGTTCAATCAACACTGTCACACGCTCATGTGGCGTCACATTCACTATGTTCCCTTTGTGGGCCGTCCAAGTGGAACAATTGCCATATCAGCTTTATAATTAACATTCAAGGAATATCAAAACCAGTATCCAATTGCCTGTTAGCACACTGATGAAAATATTAAAGTTGATGATGTTATAATGTCCATGACTGAATAAAATCCAAATACACAAATCATGAATGAAGCGGAATGGGTAATGAAACAAGGGGGTTTCAGAATCAAAGAAAGGAAAATATCTGGTATTAGAAATCAGGACAGACGTGTTGGTACAGGTGAGAATTATCACTAGAAGAATTACCTAGTGTCATACCTGTAAATGTAATTAAATGAATGTTGTTGTGTCAGATAGCTAGTCAGTATGATCCTCTTGGGTTAGTATTGCCAATAACTTCACAAGAAGGAGTCCTGAAGAAAAATCTTGTTTGTTGGACAAAAATAAATAAATAAATAAAATGGAAATAAAAATCAGTGCTATTAAACTAGAGTTCACAAGATGTTTGAAGTCACATATGTGCGCATATGTGAGGTATGAATTCAAAATCTTACAGATCTCACAGAACGGTGCTGGGTTACAGTTGAGAGTAATCCAGCTGATATGGTAGCTTGGATTATTACTTAAAATGAACTAAATTGAGCTACTTAACAGAATGGACCTGTTTTCTTGATCAAACCTCATACTAAATAAACAACAAGGCAATTTAAGTATTACCAGACCTTGATAAAATCTACACTTCACAAGTCAAATCGATGAATAGATCTATCATTGATGTAACAAGATATAGCAATGTTAGTACAGGATCAGAGAGACAAATAGAATTTTGAAGGTGGCTTAAGCAAAATCAGTGAGAGGAGTTTTGAGATTTCTTACAATCGACGATTTAAGAAATTTATAGCTTTACATGAATGCTTTTCATGCATTTGTACTGATAGTGGCACGCAACCAGCTGATACTAATAAAGTTTCAAGATCAGTCATAAGAAGATGGATTATTCAGTAAGTTAAGATCGAAGGGAAAATCATTATAATGAAGATCTCATTAAGACTGAAAAGATGTATGGTTGTTGTCACTTATATAAGTATATTAACATATATTAAGTTCCAAAGTATCCTTTTTGAAATGGGTAACCTGATGAACGAGTATCCTATTAAGATAATCACCTGGCTGCGACATAGATAATGGAAATTATTTGTGTCCAAATGGCATGTTAATCTCAGAAATGTGGAAGTTAGTAACTCTATTATTGTTATACACAACAATATTCTAAAAGGAAACTGGAAATTAGCTGAAGTACATTATGCTGAAATAG
>NW_028234421.1:38517394-38519894 GCF_977035675.1 Penaeus japonicus
ATCTGGTGCTGTCGTTCTGGTTATGCCATTTTCTTCCCTCAACTGATATGTTTCTAATAGTTGCGATATGATTCCGCCCATGCCTAAATTCATTCTAGTAATACGTTACTTCTCCAACGGTTTACTTCAATAGATACATCCGATTTTCCAATATTTCAAGTTGGTTGTTTTAACAGTGGTACCTAATTCAATTTCATATACGAAAGTTATTCCTTCTTTTTAATATTAGTCTTTGTTCGCTCTGCTAAATCTATATTATCCTTGTATGATGTTATTCTCATGCCTCTTCGTTTAGTTTCTAGTGAAGGTTTCTTGACTTAATTTCAACTTTTATAATACTTCTGTGCAACTTCCTTCCTTTGTATACATCAACAAATAAACATAAACAATAGATGACCATGATGGACATTATTCATATGAGTAAGTTACTCTTTTCTTTGACTCTTTATTCTGCTGCATGGGGAAAAGAGTGAGTTTTGTTTGAAATGAATTATGAGATAACACATTGCAGTGATAGATTAATCACTGATTAACATTTGTAAGCAGTTATTGTTTCGCTATTTTTTTTTCTATTGGCAGTAACCTCTCTCTCTCTCTTTCTCTCTCTATTTATATGTATATATATATATATATATATATATATATATATATATATATATATATATATGTATATATATATATATATATATGATTGAAATGCTTATAATTACGAAATATTGATTTGAATACTTTTACTACTCTCTGTATGTATACACACACACACACACACACACACACACACACACACACACACACACACACCACACACACATATATATATATATATAATATATATATATATATATATATATATATATAATTATTATATATATATATATATATATTATATATATATATTATATATATATAAATATGTATATAGATATATATGTATAATATATATATATATATATATATATATATATATATATATATATATATATATATATATATATGATTGAAATGCTTATAATTACGAAATATTGATTTGAATACTTTTACTAATCTTTCTCCAGAGGCTCACTAAAATAGGCAAAACTTCTTCGGTCGTTTCACAGCAGCAAAGAATTCCTGCAGCGAACGGGGTTGCATGACAATAGTCTGGGCAACGACGTAAAATGCACTCAATTGTAGCTTAGTGAGTGTTCTTAAAATACATAATGTATTCATTCTGTAGATCTATGAAATTGTTGCAGAATGTTGCACTAGAGGATTTATTTGATTTATGATCATTTTATAAGAGATATAGCATAGAGAGTTACCTAATGCCTTCGTAGTTTTCTTTAGATTTCTCTCTGCGATATTATAACAGGCATGTTCTTTTATTATCAATCATTTGCAAACTAGAATCGATAGGTATCAAAAATATAGTATCTCTCTGGCACACTTGCACTGATTTACATACCACAAAATGATATATAGCGTAGCGATCAGTGGGACAAGGTCTTAATTCAGGTACGAATCTGGAGCGAAATTCTGATCTTAGATCATTGTCGCGCATGGACAGATTGGTATAAGATTAATTTAAAAAATAGAGTTTGCACGCCTGGCCATAGACATTTGCACCTCATCACGTTTGGCTTGGCGTTGAGCAGCGTTCCTGTGGGAGTGCGCGTGCGTGGGTGTCAGTTCGAGGCCTCAAACCATAAAAGGTTAAATATTTGCCGAGCTTGGTGCCAATCTACATTAATGTAATTAGCGTGTCAGCTGGAGAGTGTATCTGTATATATTTTGAGGAAAATGCACTACTTCCTATCTATTTTTTCCCTCTACCTGAAATGAACATCAATATCATTCTTTATATTGCTTGTTTATTCATTTTATTATACGGGGTGTTGATTTTTTGTTTTTGTTTACCCAAAAGACAGGCACCAGTGCTTCCTGCAATTTGTATTTTAGTGGGAAGGAGCGGCACTCGACTCATTTAGGTCTTTCCTGCTCTCTGTCATTCACTCGTTATGGTACAAGGGTCTTTTTAGGTTAGTAATTTTTTTGCGTTTTACTTTATTATGAGGCTTATATTATAATTGATTAGAATTGAGCCATACTTTGAGCTTATTATGTTCTTTACATTCAGTCCGACACATGCATCACAGTTTTATGGCTGGACAACAAGCGACTTTATTTTTTTTTCGTATTTGCGAATGAAATAACCATCCCCAAACGGAATAAAAAAAAAAAAAAAAAAAAGAGATGGAGCTGAGGAACGGCTGCGAGTGCCACAGCTCAAATCGGCTATACTGGCACAGGGTCACATTTCAGCCACTCCACATGCTCTGGTTCAACCTCTTCTCATTCTGCCTCCACACACTGCACCGCCAGTACTTTCGAACCGGATGTTGATAACTTGCTCGGTGCAATCGCTCTCTGAAGATAGTGTTGGGTAGAGACCGTGAATGGACGCTCTTCAAGGATTTCATTGAACTTATATTACGGTAATTACAGTAATCATAATGATAAT
>NW_028234421.1:38532394-38534894 GCF_977035675.1 Penaeus japonicus
AATATAATATATGTAAATGTGTATACGTGTGTTGAGGGAAAATAATGTAATAAGAGAGAAAATATAGAAATATCGCTGAAGAGGTAATAGCTCCCGGTAAAGCCTCACTTAAGGGCATTATTTCTTGCCGTCACCTACCACGTACAGTAAAAGAAACACGTGAGAAGTTCAAATCATTTTGTTTCACAATGAATACTAAATAAAGGCTGGAAATTGGTCTTTCTAAATTAGCATCATTTGTTTTGAATTTTACACATTTCTTTCTTTCATGAAGACATGGCTCTTTTAACCAACGCTTCCAAAATATCTCAATAAAAAAATGTATCTGGCGCCATCTTTTCTTACTCAATTGGTCTTTTAAAAAGTCATATTCTTAGTGCTTAGTATTTATTGATTGAAGCAATGTATATGTAGCTCAAGGTCATTAGATACATGTATTATTTAGTCTATTGTTCATAATATATGATAAATGCCCCATCATCTAAGCAGACCAATTTTTCCTTAATTTTACTTACAGAATTTTACTGACACTCCTAATAAATCTTTTCCATACTCCTCCATACTGCTTCAACAGAATCTCGTCCTATCATCAAATCTTACATACTTAGGCATTCCTCTGCGTTCAATGTATCTTAACGCTCTCTTGTTTTAGCATTAAAAATGCATTATAGATATTTTAACGTGGATCCTGCCTCCTTATAAAAGGAAAGTATTTGCATAATATACTCATACTCTTGACAATGGTGGCTCAAGAAATATCAATAATTTTTTGGGTAGATCTGATATTTTCTGTTGTTCAACTAGTATATCCTACAAAATCTACCTCTTGATGTAATAGGACACATATTAATGTAATACTTTTAATAAAAACTGAAGCCCCTAGTATCCATTACCTCTCTCTTGGTTGAAAAAAGATAGCATTTTAACCTATTTGTCCAATATATTTGTGGGTTTCTTCAATTATTAACTTTTAATCTTTCGGCAATATAATGGGATGCTTAACATTAACTGGGACTGCTGTTGATTAACCTACTACCAACCGTAATATTTCATCTACCTTAATTGGATCAAGCTTAAACAATATTCCTTTGTTGCTCTTGACATTGTTAAGATATAAATTTATCCTTTGTTCATGACTAATAAATGATTTCTCAGCTTCTGAATTTCTCGCATATGATGACAAGGTTCTTTTTTAAACTTTCTATAAGCTATTAAGAACTTGTTTAATATTTTTTTGGCCTTTGTCTATAACCTAACTTTCTTCTACCTCTTAGGTAGGAGTTGGCCAAACTGTCTGATTTTAACAGTTCTGTTGTCAATACTCAACAACACAGGGACTGAATATGTCCAAAAGAATTTTCTATGTACCTTAAGATCTAATTAGTTACATACTTAAAGGGGACTACACTAAATTTTACAGCCAATATATTGCAAAAATTCTTCATCAATCTGATTCGAGACAAATCTTAAGTAGGTTACTGAACCCTTCCCAACCTTACTGCCATCTGAAAGCATTACATTTCACATTCATATCAATCTTCCAACTCAGGCCGTAAACAACGGGTGATTTCAATTTGCTGAAACCTTATCAAACAATTTAGCTATTTATTCCATCTCTTCCTTTGATATTTTCCCATCCCAAGTATCTCATTTCTTACACATCTTCTATAGGAGCATTCTTGCAGATGAAATGAAGGGACTTAACGTATGACGAAATACTTCTCTTTTAGGTATTGTATGAGTAATATCCATCTTGTATGTCAAACTATCTTTTTCCACTCACCAAAGCAGCTCTAATGCATTTTCATTTGGTATTGGTTCCTTATCAATGATCTTTAGTTGTTTTTTTTACCTTTGTTCTCGTTATTTTTGCTGAATCTACTAATTTTGCATTTTCTTTTTTTAAAATCTCTCTACCATAATTATACCTCTCCATTTACCATGCAAATATACAGGAAGCTTCGTCATAAGTTTATTTAGGTATTCAATGCTAAATAATATTTTAAGTGATTCTAAATTATTTACACTTAATCGACATTCGTCAAGAATTATGACAAATTTATATGATACCTTTCGCTGATTTTGCATAGAAACAGGCCACTCTCCTGTTTTATGTAAACAAGCAAATGCCAGGATATCGACATCCAAAACAGCTGGAAGTAAAAATATGAAAACCCCTTTACAATTTTGTCTGCTTTATCTTCAATTAATTGTTCCAAGTAACAAATTTCATAATCACTGCAATATTGCATAGCCTTTAAGAAGAACTTCCATAGAAATGACTTACATTCTAATGGATTACCAGTTAACTTCATAAAGTTAAATATGGGTTTTCGTAACTAAGGATAAGCCAGTTTTGCTTCGCTCGAGCTCATGTGCACTATTGCGAGCCCGCCTGTGTCAGCGAGTGCTAATTCGTGAGTGTCAACAGGTCTTGACTCATTTCACGTAACTCATTTATCAACCCTGATGTCTGAATAAAGTATTTCATTACCTTTGC
>NW_028234421.1:38562394-38572394 GCF_977035675.1 Penaeus japonicus
CTCCTATGGCTCATTGGCCTATAGGCATATTGGCACTTCGTTCCAAATTTAGGCACAAGCCTTATTCCTTTAAAGTATGGATATCCAATAAGCAGCAGAGTTATGTGGTAGATGAGAGAAGATAGTTCAAGCATGATATTTTATAGAGATCTGCATAATGTAAGTGGAGGAGTCTCCAAAAAAAAAAAATAAAAAAAATAAAAATAAAAATAAAAACATAAAAATAAAAAGCCTTTACCAAAACGAAATAACATATGGCATGTCCTCCTTTCAGTTCTTTTGTATACTTCTTTGCAGAAACAAAAATCCATCATGACAAACGTACCACATGGGTGTTGCATTGCTGCACAAGACGCAAAATCCTGCATATCGTATTAGATGAGCACATTGATATGATACACTTTCATTCCTCTATGATAATATGTTCTATGTTGAGACTCGAGGTTTTGGCCTCATCATTTACTTACGTAGGGAATATTAGTTGATTATCCATTACTCATGTGCAAAGGATTCGTTTACTTTACATGAAGGATTCAATTAATCTCCGGATCATATTGATTCGTACAGCATCTTAGCGTATAAGCCTGGAAAGTTGACACGGAGTGAATTTTACCTCGGTCCTTCGAACAAATAGATTGCTTTTCAGGCATTTGGGTAAAGAAAGATGGCTTACATTTAACTAATCGCTGAATTGTAAAATAAAGCATCAACTGTTATATATATATATATATATATATATATATATCTATATATATATATATATATATATATATATATATATATATATATATATAGTGCTAACAATTCCAGATTTCTGCGTTTTAGACAGTAATATATATATATATGTATATATATATATATATATATATGTATATGTATATATATGTATATATATATATATATATATATATATATATATATATATATATATATGTATGTATATGTATATATACACTTACATCATACATACATATATTTGTATATATACATATATATACATATATATATACATATATATATATATATATATATATATATATATATATATATATACATATATATATATTTACATTTATACACATACATATACATATATATTTTTAGGTGATATATAAGAAACCATGAGCCTTAATACGTAAGGCTTGTGTGTACCGAAACAAAACTTTCCCTTTGATCCTTATCATGTGAATATATATATATATATATATATATATATATATATATATATATATATATATATATATATATATATATATAGCATACACATATATAGCATATTCATATATACACAAATATGTAGCATATTCATATACACACAAATATATAGCATATTCAACATTTAAAATGTTATGATGTGTTACCATTATCACCTTGATACGCCTTTTCACTTTCGCATATTAGAATTAACATGATACGTTTGAAATTCAACACAAGATTACATGTAAAACCTTTTCACAAATTTCTCTCCGCTAACTCTCATAAAAAGAAATAATCACATTAGCAAATCACATCAAATCGGCACTGGTTGAATGCCTAGTTGTAATCCAATTTATTCATCGGTTTGAGCAAATACGTATAAGCATAGTTTTCCTGAAATATCACACATTCTTGAAATACCTTTCGATACTTCTAGTTTCTGTATTCCCATGTTTATCGTATATCTTCCAAGCACTTCGATACACCTTTTCTCATTTACATATTGCAATTAGTTTAATACCCTTGCAGTGAAATGGTAGATTATCTGCAAAATAGATTCACATGTCCTTCTCCTCTGAACATAAAACAAGAAAAAAAAAAAATATATAAATAAATAAATAATTAAATAAATGATTGATTATAATTGAATCGACACCAACTGAATCCCTTGTCATTTGTAATGCTTCGCAGTAAATACTAAATCAGTCGAATCCTATCTTGAGAATATCATTTAAAAAAACAATTATGCATATTGTCAAAGAGAAGTTTTACAAAAAGAAAAGAAAAGAAAAATATATGACAATCTACCTATATTGAAGAAAAAAAATATCTTATATATTCAATAATACATTCAACAAATTAATGATAATTTGGAACAAAAGGCAAAACAACAAAGTACATTGACTAAATATGACATAGGAAAAAAAGAGGGAGGGAGGGAGAGAAAGAGAGATAAAAAGGGGAGGGAGAGGGAGAAGAGAGAAATAGAAAGAAAGGGAGAGGGAGAGGGAAAGGAGAGAGATGTGCGTTTGGGTGTAATTATATAAACTAGTTATGAGAAGATGTCGAAAGACTGGCCACTTAAAGTTTTTAATTATAGCTGAAAACGCTTGTTTCTCATTTATTGCTAATGGAGATATTTCAAGGTTTTTCTCGCCGAAGATTATTCAGTTAATAACCTGCAACATAACTACAAAATGATTTATGGTTGCCCTATCAATAACAAAGTTGAGAAATGGTTTGCAAAACTGCTGTTTTACCAAATCTTCCGAATTTTCGTGTCAAATTGTTTATATCATCAGATAATCACAAACATTTGTCGCTAACTCTTGCTACGCTGACGTCAATACAAGCTGTACATGTTTTCTGGTTCCCGCGAGGTTTCTCTCTGGCCAGCGCTGACTGATAAAGACGTCAGAATTTAATTGTACATATTTCAGGACTGAGCGAGCGTGGACTATAAAATCCTCCAGAGTGCAACAAGATGCAAAATTATATCAATACACAACAAAAGTTATTCACCATAATTGTTCATATTTTGGTCAAGAAACTGCGGTACGATCCATTAAAAATTGTTCAAATGATCACTCATCCCTTCCAGTCTCGCATATCAACAAAGTCTCAGATGTCTGTGACCTTGACGACCGACAGCTGCACAACCGGGAGCTTCCCCTGACGCGGACGAAGGCGTTTCCCAAGCCGAATCTTCCGGCTGAGGCCCCATCAAGAGTATTAGGTTTAAACGCGACTCCGACCTTTGCAGGTAGTCCAGGTACGGTCGTAAAACATTCCCGCAAAGAGCAGAGACTCGCTGCGGGTTGAGGCGGGGGCTCGTGGCGGACTTGCAGACTGTTGGTGCCGCGTTGTGGGCGTTGTGGCTGCTTTGCTGTTAGATATAGTGAATATGATTTAAGAGACTGCAATTCCGAGTGTTCGAACGTGTTCTAAAAAATCTTCGAACTAAAGTGTATTTGGATCAACTAAAACTATATTGTTGAATATATAAACAAATACACCACTTGTGTGTGTGTTTTATGTTTTGTTTAGCATTGTAAATATCTCCCTGGTCTGGAGTTGAATCTTCTTTCACGTGCGGTCTTTTTCTCTAATTCTGTTCCTTGCCGGCTATCACTAGAGAGAGTTGTGAGGTTTTCAACCTCCCCCCCCTCCCCCTCCATCCTTTCCCTCCTATTCGACTTCGCCCTCATTCTTTCGCTCTTACACTCCCGTCTCCTTCTACGCCAATTTCTCACTCGTCTCTCCCTTCCTTCTTCTAGTTCTACCTTCTACCTCGTTTCCTATCCTATCCTGCCTCTATCCTATCCCTATCCTGCTCAGCATCCCGCAGTAATCCATAGGAGAGAGGAGCACAGTAGGCCGCTTCCACGCGCCAGCCTCCTCATTTTTACAATTTCATGTTTTTTTTTTTTTTTTTTTTTTTTTCTTTTACTCTCGCCATTCTTACTTGGTGTGCGGATAACAGAGCATCCGCATCTGCTGCGATTCCTTTACTCCTTTTACATTTTTGTTTCATTGTGTATTAAATTGTTTTGCTTTTTTCTGATTTTCTTTTCATTTACTAAATATTTTGATTTCATGTTTACTACCAAATTAACATAACACTTAATCATTTTACTAGTTGAATCGCATCATATTATTTTACATATTTTTATTGCTATTAGATTTTTATACGAGGTTATACACATGTTTTTTTTAGCTATACTGATAGCAACCCCATTTTATGATTATTGTATTTTATTTAAAAGTTCATTATTTATTACTTAACTTGTTTTTACAGTTATCCCTCCATGCGCATGAGGTCATGTAACCGCCATGTTTTCCTAAATTAAAGGAAGTGGATATTCTGACTGTGTTTTACCTGCCTTATATATTACGTTTTGGATTTACACCAGGAAATACTGAATCAAGGTTGTACTGCCCCTTTTACCTGCCTAGGTGTAATCATACTGGACGTGCTATATATTAATGTTTACATCTTAAAATTAACCTTTGTACAGCTTTTACTTTTACCTTTTCTTTTTTATTTCTATATTATTTATCTTTTATTCTTTTACTTATTTATTTTATCTGACTATGAATTTCACCCTTTGTCTTCGTCTTTTACTAATACTACTTTTACTCATTCCTTCTTTCGTGTTTTAGCCTAGCTATTAGTTTTATTTTCATTTTGCTGTCCCTTTTGGCGTTTGTTTTGTGATATAGATTTTTCAGCTTTTCTGGCAATTTTACGACAATCTTCAGCCCTTCCGGCACAGTTTTATTTATTTCACTCCTTCTGGCATTTTCTGGCATTTTATGTTTTCAGTTTTATTTTACTTTGGTTCCTTCTGCACATGTGTTAAGTATAGGTTTGATTTACATTTTATTATTTTTTTTCTTTGCCATCTCCATACTGATCACACTCCTGGTAGACCTACACTTCCGGGGTCCATTTGCTTCTAATTAGACCCAGTTTTTGTGGAGCGCCTTTGGCATTCCCCTGTCATTTTGATTGTTAGAGTGGCTAGCGTGGGTCTTCCTCCTCTTATATTGGGCATAGTACAATTCATATATTGTAAATAGTAATATATAGTGAAAAATAAAAAAAAACTGCAACATACACTTTTTATCTTTACATCATATGACAAGTATTATTATTTACGAAGTGTATACCACATAAAAAAGCAAAGCTGGACTCTCTGGACTCCAGTAAACATATTTAGTCTATTGCAACTTTCACACACCTCATAAGTATTGTAAAATATTTATCTGAATATAACGAAACAGTAAAAAAAAATGCATATAAAATACACTCTGCTATCAGTACAATAAGAGAGTTTGAACATCTGTTGCAGCACATGGTAGCAGTGAGCATCTGCCTCAGTGTACAGATTCTCCTGGTGAGACGGCCTGCATGCGACAAATATACCCTGATGAGTGGACTAGGGGCAGCTCCATCCCCCCCCCCCCACCCGTCGTCAATGGGTTAAGCCTGAAGTCTCCAGCTTCATGAATGACCTCTTTTTGATCCCTTATTTACGTAACCCTATATATATGCCTATTTCGGGTGGCAGTAAGTGGGATTTACCAATAGTGTATTTAGGAGTTTCTCTGTTTATTGACTAGTCTGGAGTTTTTCAAGTCCAATAATTAGCTTTTCCTGCTTGGTTAAGATTTTAGTAATTTTATAAGAACCATTGTATTTTATGTCTTGCTTGGTATTTTCTTTCATTTTTTCTTGCTTTGATTGTTTTGGACCGAGGCTCATCTTTTATGGCATCTTTATTTATATTTTTACTAATGCCCGCTCATCAGTTAGTTTTCCTGTGGCTCTTGCTAGTAGTAGGAACACTTGCCTTTTTTTTTTACCTTGTTCTAATAATTCTTTTACCCCAGCTTGTATATTTTCATCCTCTATACAGGCACTTGATTTGTTTGATTTTACATATGCTTTTACCCTTACTTGATAAGTCTTTATATTTTTCAAGTTTTCTTGTGCCATCATTTGTCTTATGGCATGCATCACTGTTCACCTTGTTTACTGTTGGGTCAGCCTGTATCTCTGGCTGCTTGGCACCTTTGCTTATCCATTCTCTCCTTTGTGTGTGGGGCTTTGTTCTCCTTGTCACAAGGTTTTGTACTGTGCCTGGACGTGGAAGGTTTTTACGTACCACATGATCGTCGAACCAGCTAACCTCAAGCACTTCATTGCCTGATAACCATACTTCCCACCCAGTTATAGATGTACAGGATTGCATTACCCAGGTACAGAATACTGTTCGTCAGACAATGACCGGAGTAGAACACCAGGTTTGACATCGACAACCGGAGGAGAGGGAAAGGCAACTGGAACAGCAAGAGCAGGCTATTTGACAGGACCAACTGGATAGGGAAGCACCATCCACACACCAGAGGACAGAACCAAGGCCAGACTCCCAGGTACCTTATCCTGGGCCTTTGCAATATTTTCGGGAGACCAGCCAGATTTTCTCTGAACTTTCCCTCCAAGGTTGACAACACCTGTGCAGCTGAGGTGGAGAATCAGTTTAAAGGAGCGTGCTCTTTGTCATCAACGTTCTTCATTTGCACTGGGAGAAGCTAGTCCGACCTGAATTTACTCCAAGAGTTTCAATGGCATATAACATTGGGACACCTTCAAACGGCAACTGAGATGCAAGTTCAAAGGAACTTAATTCAATGGACAACTTTTTCATGGTGCTTTACAACCACAGCATGACAGAGAGGTAGGTTCCAATGGACTTCTTCCTTGAGGTGGAGACATCAGTCTTCCAAATCTACCAGGATCACAGAGAAGCCATTGGAGAGCTTTCAGAACTAACCAAGAGAGTTTTGCTGGCTGGTATGCAGTCCAACCTGCAGAATCTCCTTAGTAACCACTCTGAAGTTCTGGAACTCCACATGCAACATCAGGCATTGCATCTTTACCACCTGCCACCAGTCTTCAATTGAGTTCCAAGGGGATGACTTTCAGGTGGCTTCACCTATTACATCGCCTCAGACATCATGTCAGAACATTTAGTATAAGTACTACCACTACACTAAGGATCACAGGACTGCTGTGTGTCAACCATCTGCATTAACCTACTTCTGTTTCCAATGAGAGTGGCAGTCATATGTCTTGTGAGTGTCACTTTCCGAGGGGCCATGAAGGAAGGGTGCCTAGCTTCACTGATAACTTTACAGCAGGGAATCCCCCCCACACTCCACAGCAGCCCAGATAGAGCCAGTCG
Source organism: Penaeus japonicus (assembly GCF_977035675.1). Classification (NCBI taxonomy): domain Eukaryota; kingdom Metazoa; phylum Arthropoda; class Malacostraca; order Decapoda; family Penaeidae; genus Penaeus; species Penaeus japonicus. The sequence continues at coordinate 38,569,342 of NW_028234421.1, forward strand.
TGCTGGTGAAAAGACTGTTCTCTGCTTCAATGCTGGGTCTCGTGTTACCTTGCTCAAACCCTGTGCTGGAAGTTTTCATCCCAGGAACCAGCTCCACTAGCATGTCTCGACCAAGATTCTTCAGGGCTAAAATGACTCTCAGCTTCAACCTCAATGAGACAAAGTGCCACTTTCTCTCATTCCACGGTGACATCCTCCTAGGAAATATATATATATTTTTTCTCCACCTGCACTACTCATTACAGGCTAAACCCATTCCCCACATGGTGACCTGGGATGTGAATTTTCTGTCCTGTTCACCAATGTCTGTAATGTCCTAAAGATTAGTCTGGTTCACACAGACTTGACCGACTCTCTGGCCACCCCAAGAAGGTCTACTCAAGTAGCTTTTCCACAAGAAGCTCCAGTGCACCTTACTAGATCCACCGAAGTTCCACCACATTCAGGACGGTTTCTTGAAGACTGTATTTCTTGATTGGGACAGGCAGATTGGAATATCATCTTAACTCCTGCCACAACAGTGAGCAGCTGACATTACCCTATCACAACGGTCACTCAACGACAATTTTCTGCATGGGCCCTGAACTCTTCTTCATGGCCACTCACATTGAAGCAATGTAAACGGCTTGTGACTGTCTCACCTGAAGGGTAAGTTTTCAGTGTTCCTAACCCATCAATCATCCTGATCGACCATAGACACAGTCACTCTCCATGGATTCATCTGCCAGGAATCACACAAATCCTATCAGGTCTGGCCTTGAAGATGAATTCGGCTTCAATGAGTATGACCTGGGGCTACAGATATTACTGCTGCCGGGCGAGACAGGTATCCTATCAGTCCAGGATCTGCTGTAGTTCCAGATCCAGGCTGTTCAGCCACTTCTGCTATGACAGAGTCAAAGTATTTACTACTAGTTGCATGAGGATAGTTTAGTTATTGCTGTTTTTACTGAATCCTCTTTGTTCAGTGAGTGAGCTACCGAACCGGAAATGTGTTTATTAAGAAGACATTCCAAAGGAGTGGGATGTTGAAGATGCTCTATTTCTGTCTGTAGCTGTCACCACATGTGAGGTGATTACCAACTTGAAAGATGTCCTAGACTTGGGACCTTGGAAGCAGTTAGCAAATGATCCTGTCGGCCTTCCAAGGACCCAGATGTCGTGGATGATGCCAGTCCACCCGCCAGTCCACCCGCAGTAGGTGTTCCAGTTGATGCAGACAAGATGACCACTGGGCCTTTCTACGATGCAGCCCTTGTTTTAGATTGGTCGTTATTGGAGATTGCAGTCTCCTATTATCTTTTTCTTACAGCTGTTCTTATTGGAACTTGCTGAAGTGTTCCAGTACATGTTATTCTTTGTGTTTTACCTTTCCTTCTTATTTTTACTGACCATTTTTACTTTACTTGTTTGTATATGTTCATCATATGTGTATAGTCATTATAGAATGCCAAGGCAAAATTCCGGCGGTCACTGGAATTCCAGGAGATCCAACGTGATTATTTCATAAAATTATTACAGAAAACTATAATAAAGACAATATTTCACAAGTAATTAAAACCTCACTTGGTTAAAATGATATATGATGAACTTTATAACACGCGATCAAATTGGTCAATATTCCCTTTTTGCATAAATATATTAAATAAGAACTACCTTCTCTGCTGTTTGGAAGCTAATTTGACCAACGAACGTAAACAGAACAGCAGCTTGGAGAATGTCTAGTAGACGGCAATCGCATCCCGAGACATCACCATATGGGTTAATCACCAGCCAATGAAGGACCTTATCAAAACACCAGTTTAGGGCGGTCATCGCATCCCAGTATGTCACCGCCAGCCAATGACAGGACAGGTAAACACAATAGTTCGCGAGCCTGGCACGCTGCTCGAGCAGCGTTTGTATGTATATATATATATATATATATATATATATATATATATATATATATATATATATATATATTTATATATATTATATATAATATATATATATATATATATATATATATATGCATTTATATATGTAATATGTATGTATATATATATATGTGTGTGTGTGTGTGTGCGTGTCTGCATATGTATATATATATATATATATATATATATATATATATATGTATATATATATATATATATATATATATACGTTCGTATATATATATATATATATATATATATATATAAATGTATATATATACATATATATATACATATGCATATGCATATACATATACATATACATATACATACATGCATACATACATGTATATATATATATATATATATATATATATATATATATATATATATATATATATATATATATATATATATATGCATACATATATATATATATATATATATATATATATATATATATATATATATATATATATATAAAGATATATATATATATATATACACATGTATATATGCATATATATATATATATATATATATATATATATATATATATAATATATATTATATATATATATATATATATATATATATATATATATATATATATATATATATATATATATATAATGTGTGTGTGTAAAAATAGTGTAGATCAGGGGTTCTTAACCTCTTTAAATACACGGACCACTTGATTGATTGACTCATGCAGAGTATGATATAAAATATATGAATGAAGTAAACAATCCTTGCGAGAAAAAAAATGTTTGTTTAGACAATACACAAATATAATGACTATAGACGTTTGATTTTAATCTGACCCTCATGGACCTGATTACGATCATCGGTGAACCGCGAAAGGCTAGATAGAGGAATCAACATTCATAGTTAATATCTTATGGTGGTTATGTCTACTGTTTGCGTTTTAAAGAAGTATCATTTTTGATAGGCCTTTTGTTTGATGTCTGAACAAAATCTGTCCACTTGTATTTTTCTATCTCTACTCTCTCTTTCTTTCTTTTCTCTCTCTCTCTCTCTCTCTCTCTCTCTCTCTCTCTCTCCCTCCCTCTCTCTCTCTCTTTTCTCTCTTTCTCATATTCTCTCTCTCTCTTTCTTGCATACAGGGGCGAA
>NW_028234421.1:38597394-38599894 GCF_977035675.1 Penaeus japonicus
GGACGGTCTCCGAAAAAAACATAATTATGATATTACATTACGTTACATACGATTATTTATCGATTTATTGTATTTTAATTTTATCGTCACTTGATTCCCAGTCATTGTGGGATCTCTTCTCCTTTATTATAATCTCTAGCTGTTATAATAGTAAATAATGTGGTGTAGGCTACATATTGTATCGATGTATTATTCATCTTTATATTAAAAAACTTGTAATTAACAAATTGATTTATTGTTTTCTTCTTTCCAGGTCTGAACTCTAAAAATGGCCCAACGCAAAACACAATTGGAGTATAAGCCTGAGTTCTTGAAATATGGCTTCACTGAGATGAGAGAACGATCTGGGAACGTCCGACCCCAGTGTGTTCAGTGCCTGCAAGTCCTCGCCAATGAATCTATGAAGGAAAATAAATTGAAGCGTCATCTGCACTCAGTTCATCCAAAGTTTGTTGAAAAACCACTGAGTTACTGGAAGGACAAGGAAGAACAAACAAAACGAAGTCGGATTGATGCTCCCTCGAGTACGGCTTTTTCTCTGGAGAAAGCTTCTTTGGCGTCCTTTGAAGTGGCATGGATAATTGCAAGATGCAAAAAGCCTCATAACATTGGAGAGGAGCTGGTAAAGCCAGCAGCAGTGGCAATGGTAAAGACTATTGGTGGAGCAGATATTGCCAAGAAGGTTGAATCGGTACCAATTCCGACAATAGCATTAAACGTAGAATTGATCTCATTTCAGAAGATATTTTGGCTCAACTGATTGTGGCACTGAAAAAAGCAGGAACATTTTCTTTGCAGACGGATGAGTCTGTGGATATTGCAGGTAACCCTCAACTGATGGTTTTTGTAAGGTACAAGGGAGAAGATGACATTCAGGAAGAATTTCTCTTCTGTAATGCCCTGTCAACTACCACCACTGGAGAAGACATCTTTAATATGATGAACATTTTTTTAAAGAAACATGATCTAAACTGGTTGAATTGTTTGGCAGTGTGCACCGATGGAGCTCTATCAATGATGGGAAGTCGTCTGGGTTTTGTTACTCGCATTAAAGCAGAAAACCCTGATGTCATAATAATTCACTGTTTTTTACATCGAGAAAACCTTGCTTCTCATCGCTTGCAACCAGACCTCCATGCAGTTTTAAATGATGCCATCCAAATTGTGAATTTTGTCAAGGCTAGGGCTTTAAACTCACGTATTTTCCATAAAATGTGTGAAGAGATGGGATCACATCACCAAGACTTGCTGTTCCACTCTGATGTCCGTTGGCTATCTCGGGGAAAGATTCTTGGAAGAGTTATTGAACTAAAAACTGAAATTGAAATATTTCTGCGTGAGAAAAAGCATGCACTTGCAGACTGCTTTAAAAAACGTTGCTTGGCTGGCAAAGCTTGCTTATTTGGGCGACATCTTCATGCACCTGAATGAACTGAATTCAGACATGCAGGGCCGAAATCATACGATGGTGGACATTGGTGAAAAAATTGTCTCATTCAAGAAAAAAATTGCTCTTTGGAGAGAAAAGTTGGCCAGAGGAAAAACTGCAGCCTTTCCAGAACTAAGTGCTGTGCTGGAAAATTCATCAGAAATATCCCTTGTTGACATCAAAAATATTTTTGAAGATCATCTGAAGAACCTTCAAGAAGAAATGGACAGGTATTTTCCAGAAAATGTCGACCTCAAGAAGCATAGCTGGATCAGGAATGTTTTCAGTGTGAACGTCAGTGAAGTTGGTGAGGATATCCCAGGGTTTCAAGAGGAACTTATAGACCTCCAGGAAAATCAAGTGCAGAAACAACACTTTGAAAACCTCCAGCATTCAAAATTTTGGACCCAACTCAAGGATAAGCCCATTCTGACTCGGGAGGCTGAAAAAGCTCTTCTCCCTTTTCCAACAACATATCTCTGTGAACAAGGGTTTTCAAGCCTTGTTACGATCAAGACTAAAGCAAGGAACCGCTTGGATCCCCAGCATGACTTGCGTTGTGCTCTAACAATCAACATAAAGCCCAACTTAGAGGATCTCACTCACAAAATGAAGCAGTTCCACGGTAGCCACTGAGAAAACATTTTTGGTTTTGTGACTTGACTACCAAATCATGTAATAAACTTAGTCTCATTTTCATGAAAATTTGTTTTTTCAATTGCTCCTATTTAAAGTTGATTGAAAATCATTGTGTTAGTAATATAAATTTACTCAATAAAACTATATACAATTATAAATAAGTGTAACATATCAAAATTATTGGTGACTAGCACTACATGTACGTACACTCATTTAGGGTCGCCGGGCCAGGCCAAGATTGTATTTAGGGTCACGACCAAAAAAGTTTGGGAACCACTGCTTTAATGTATGATCTTGAGGTCATCACTGCTCACACCAAGGTGGTGCAAGCTTCCTGACTCTCCAAAGGGAAGCACCCAACCAGAAAAGTCCTGGTCACTTTGAAGGGAGCCCCAGGTACATCCTTAGAACTTGGCAATTGTGGCTCCTACA
>NW_028234421.1:38639894-38642394 GCF_977035675.1 Penaeus japonicus
TATTTTCATCACCTGGAGTTTTGTTATTATCATTTTGATTATTTTTATCACTATATATCCTTATTATTGCAATTACTATTATCATTGTTATTATTATCATCATTATCAAAAATCAAATAGTTTATTAATTGCTTGTTATAATACTCGCTATCATCCCCCACGCTAAAGCTTTTTATAATCATTATCATTTCATTTCCATTTCTTTTTATCCTTTTAAATCCATTATTCTATTTCTTCTTCTGCATCTTTCTTTGCTTTTATCTTACTTATGTTCGAAAGCCTCCGCCAAGCCCTTCGTTTGGTCTGATGTCTTCGCTTTACTTCCCGTTGACTAAGTCATTTACTGGTACTCAGATCATACTTTTATATGTAATCCTAATGCTGTTCCATTAAGTATCTTCATCGTGATTTTGATAAGAATTTTGATCTGTATATTTTACGCCGACGACCTCATCGCCAGTGTTTTCGGACGTCAATATTTGTTGTTGACAGTGGTCTTTATTTTACGTTCTTAATAAACTTCAAGTTCGATGCCTTTGCTGCTGCCTCTTGCTGTTTTCAATATGCATTCCTGCGTAATGTGTCCTTTGGTCGTTGTATCACGAACATTTCTTTTGTTCAGATTTCCAATGGATTATTGTTTTGTATGATTTTACACATTCAACACACAAAAACATTCTGCATGGTTAAGAATCAACTATCAGACAGTTATCATAAGCTAAAAAAAAAAAAAATTCTTGTAAACAGACAAACAAACACACACACACACAGACACACACACACACACACACAGACACACACACACACACACACACACACATTCTTCTCATTCTTCCCACTTACACATTTTTAAACTTTTGTATAGTACTTTACTCTTCTATGCCTCCTTTTTTATCTAAAGGACCAAAGAGAGGCGGGTGGATGAAGAAGCTAAAATCCTCCAGACTCTCCATCATCAAAAGAATAAGCGCAGTCCATTATTATCCTACATCTTGCATCCTGGATAGTAAACACAGAGTCAAGAACTTGGAACTTGTCGTTTTCTTTGACGATGGGAGCGGCGAGTGTGGACTATACTCTTTCCATGGCTTAATTAAAAACGAAGGAAGAAATGCATAACGCAGAGGACAAAAAGAAGAGAAGGAGAGAGAAGAAAGAGAGAGCGAGGAGAGGAGCGGAGATGAAGAGAGAGAGAGAGGAGAGAGAGATGGAGGAGAGAGAGAGGCGGAGAGTGAGAAAAGGACGAAAGAGTGACGAGGGTTAGAAGAGAGAGAGAGAGGAGAGAGAGAGTGAGTAGAAGAGGGAGAGAGAGAGAGAGAGAGAGAGAGAGAGAGAGAGAGAGAGAGTGGGGGGGGAGGAGAGAAGAGAGAGAGAGAGATTGGGAAAGAGAGAGAAGAGGGAGGGAGAGAGAGAGAGAGAGGAGAGAGAGGGAGGGAGAGATACAGAGAGAGGAGAAGAGAGAGGGGGAGAGAGAGAGAGAGAGAGAGAGAGAGGAGAGAGAGAGGGATGATGAGAGGTAGAAGAGAGAGAGAGAGAGAGAGAGATGATAGTGGATGAGGGAGAAGAGAAGATGGAGAGGAGAAGAGAGAGGAGAGGAGGGCGAGGAAATGAGCGGAGAAGGAGGAAGAGAGAGGCGAGGTGAAGAGGAGAGAGAGAGAGAGATAGGGAGGAGAGAGAGAGAGAGGGAAGTAGGAGAGAGAGAGAGAGAGGAGAGAGATGTGACGAGTAGTGGGAAGGAGAGGGGGTTGCAGAGGCGGGTTGGTGGGGATAGGGGGATATTGTTGGGCTGGTGTGGGTAGAGAGAGAGAGAGAGAGAGAGAGAGAGAGAGAGAGAGAGAGAGAGCGAAAGAGAGTGAGAGAGAGAGATATAAAGAAAGAAAGACTGACAGAGAAGGAGAGAGAAGGGGAAAACATCATGAATAGAAAGTGGCTCTTAATAAAGAAGTAGCGAAGGAACTGCGATAGTATTTACAATTTTAGCAGTGAAGACCATAAAATTATAAAATCTAGGAAAACATGCGCAGTTATGAAGAAGTCAGTGCTTGCCCCAGGAATTTCCTGGAGAGGAAGGACTATATACACTGAGACATGCTCAAAGAGAGGCTGGTGAATATAACATAACGTTTTATCTTAGAACGGAAGGTCTTAAGATGACAGGGTAATCGCATTTTCTGTTTCTTGGTTCGTGTTATTCTCTTTGTTAAGGTTTTCTTGGACTGTTCTTGGTCTTGTTATTTTAAGATGTTAGCAATTACTATCTACTCGTACACCCACACATACGCATTCGGGTTTGTATGTGTGTGTGTGTGTGTGTGTGTGTGTGTAAGAAGTGTTTTCAAACTTATCAAGTGTTGAAAAATGGTGTGTGTGTGTGGTATTTTGTGTGTGTGTGTGTGTGTGTGTGTGTGTTTTTACGTGTGTATGTTTGTGTGTTTGAATGTGTGTGTGCGTGTGAGGGGGGGGGGGGTGTATGTGTTGGTATTAGCGTATGTAAAATGGC
>NW_028234421.1:38672394-38674894 GCF_977035675.1 Penaeus japonicus
CTTATGCTAGGAGTTAGCTTAAGAGACAAGAAAAGGGCCACATGGATCAGGCAGCAAACAAAAGTAGAGGATATACTCAAGACCATCAAAAAGAAAAAGTGGCAGTGGGCTGGACACATATATCGGAGACAGGACAACAGGTGGACAAAGAAAACAACAGAATGGGTAATACACGACACAAAGAGACCCAGGGCAAGACCAATGACTAGATGGCGGGATGAAATAGCAAAATTCGCAGGAGTAAACTGGAATCAGAGGACACAAGACCGGAATGACTGAAAAAGATTGAGAGAGGCCTACGTCCTGCAGTGGATTGATACAGGCTGATGATGATGATGATGATATATATATATATATATATACATATACATATATATATATATATATATATATATATATATATATATATACATATACATATATACACGTATATACATACATATGTATATATATATATATATATATATATATATATATATATATATAAAACACTGTCAGAAAATGAAAGGAAAAACTCGCGACGTTTCGAACTTTTTAAAGAAAGTTCCTCATCAGGCGTAAGCAATACAAAAATGAGTAGTAGAAGTAAATTTTGACAAGAATATATATGGAAAGGTTGACAACAGGAATAAGGGCTGAATCAGATCAATGAAGGATGTTTAAGGTCAATTAATCTAGGGAATGCTTTTCCCACTAAAAAGGAGATAAGATCATCTAACCCCCATTGTCCAACACTCAAATTAAAATTGGGAATCTTTTTAATTAAAAGAGATTCAAGCTTCTTTCTTTCGTAAGCATTTGACAATTTGTGAATTTATTTTACGTTACTCCAATTTAGTTGATGACCGCCATCAAGCATATGAATAAAACAATCATTCGATTCCCTAGCGTCCCTGTGTGTGTTTGTGCGTGTGCACACACACACACACACACACAGACACACACCCACACACACACATACACACACACACACACACATATATATATATATATATATATATATATATATATATATATATATTTATATTTATATGTATGTATATGTATGTTTAATGGGAGGATCACATACCTAGAAATAAAGGAATATAGAAAGTGGTCAGGAACCGTTATTCATGGAAAATATTCAAATACCAAGATGCTTAGAAACTACAAATCCAAGATGTCAAAATATAATTACACTGCTTTGCTGAGGCAAGTGAAATTGGAGCTGGTGTTACTATTCATGTAAGATTTCAAAGCATTCAGTGTAACTTATTAGTAGGAAAATCAAGAGTGACACCTCTTAAAAAGATGAATAACGCATTTTATAAAGAGTTTCTTACCCAATTTGAAAGAAAATCCTTTTGAACAGATAGCGTTTCATTATTAGAGTATATTGCAAATACGACCGCGTGTTATCATACATTTGTGGCCAACTGATTAAACATAATAATTCGTGAGGATACAAAGGATGAAAACTGGTATTACATAGATTTAAATTTAAATCCTGCAGATCTAGCATCAAGAGGAGTTTAAACAAATTGTGAAGAAGAAGAATTAACTAAATAGTTCCAAGGCCCAAATTTATTTATGTAAATCAATATCAGAGTGTAAGTGTCCGATATGGAAATGATGGTAGTCCATTCCGCGATACTCAAGGAAGATTCCTTTATATCAAGAGTAACAAGTAAGCGCTCCAGTTGGAACAAGCTAAAAAAAAATGTGATAGGATGGGTAATCTTAGCTTGTAAGCAATGTAAACATGGAAAGAGCTATAAAACTGATAAAGATATTACCTTGTCCAGAGAAATTCTATATGAAGCTGAAAAGGTGACTATACAGGAACAACAGAAATACTTTTCGGGAGAAATTAAAGCAAAACAGGATAATCATTTAATGTAAAGAAAACCTGGATCCTGTAATGACTGACGTTGTAAGACTTAAGAACACGTTCATGTCATTTAAGAGAAAACATCCTATCATTTTGCCTAATCAATCTGTTTCTGAATTGATTGTAAGAGAAACTCATTTCGAGGTAGGGCATCAAGGAAAAATTGCTATGATATCGTACTTTAAAGAGAAGCTTTGGATGATTAACGTTTCAGTAATTGCTGAGAGCATAACTGCTAAATGTGTAAAGAGATACAAGCAAAGAGCTAATTCATGTGGAAAAAATGGCTGACCTACCCTGGGAGAGAGTTACACCCGATGAACCACCACTTACTAAAGTGAGAATAGAAGGTCTACTACTAGTAAAACGCTATGATGTGATTTTACTTGCTTAGCATCAAGAGCAGTACACCTGGAAGTAGCTCAGTCACTGGCTACCAGTTCGTACATAAGTAGTCTAAGAAGATATATAACAAGAAGAGTACTTAAATATATAAGAAATGACACTGGAACTAACCTTGTAGGTGCAGAAAGAGAATTTAGTGAACCAATTCTAAACATTGATAGCAAAGTAATCAATTAATCATTTAATCAAGTCAAGAATTAAGTGGGAATTCAAGCCCCCTGCTAG
>NW_028234421.1:38682394-38684894 GCF_977035675.1 Penaeus japonicus
CTACCACTACTATTACTACTACTACTATTACTACTACTACTACTATTACTACTACTACTACTACCACTACTATCACTACTACTACTACCAGGAGGTGGAAAACCAGGAGGTGGGAGATCATGGTGATGGTAGTACAGTGATGATATTGATGACGAAAATGATAATTTAGGTGACAGTAATTATGATAATAATACCAATGATAATGCAAGTAATTATAATAAATAGCAACAATAATAGTAATGATAGTAATAATACTAATGATAATGCCATTAATAATAATAATAATAATTATGAGGATATGCCAGATTAGCGGAGCAGATGCTGCGCTCGGGCTTATATGCACCACGGTCCTTACTAAAAAATTATAATGTTAATGACAATAGTTATAACAATAGTAATAAACAGATTTAGAAGATGAAGAACTTCATGTTTATTATCACCATGTTCATGTTCATCATTATAAACAAGAAAAGATAAAAAGTCAGTAATGTTGATTGTAATAATATAAATGATAATGATGATAATAAAAATGATAATGATGATAATGATAATAATGACAATAGGAATAATATTAATAATGATAATAATGATAAATAATGATAGTAATGATAATATTAATGCTAATAATAATAATAAAAATAATAATAATGAGGATAAGGATTATGAAATGGTAACATGAACAAAAAAAATAACAATTATAATAATCAACTTCATTATCGCAATCGTTTTATATAATCTCCATTAATATCATAAACGATAATCCTTATATTCCGTTACTCTCTTGTTGTCCTTACAACAAACAGTAAGGACAACAAAAATAGGGATGATGAAGAAAATGTGGATAATAAGGATACTGATGATAAGGCTGAAAATGAAAGAATAATAATCCTGATAGCCGAACGATGTACCAAGATAAAGCGATAACAAAAGTGCCGATAATAAAACGCGAGCGAGACATTACCGCACCCACAACCTACAGAAAGAGAGGAAAACGCGTCTAAGCATTTTTTTTCGCTGATTTTATTTATTTGTTTGCTCTAAGAACTATAGAACAGCGATAAAAAAAAAAAAAAAATTGAGTGTCAATATCAACCGAACAGTTTGTCTAGCTCAGAAATACCGCATTATGCAAACAGCTGACAACAGGAAATCCTCTTGTGTATAATCAAATTTGTTTGGCTTTATATTCACCGTCCTGGCAGAGACAAGGAACGAGTGTGCACATGCAGTCTGGATTCGATTTGCATAATGGCATTTCTTTCTATTTCTGTCACTTTCACCCTGTCTTGCATACTGTGCATTAAACTTACTTTACAGCTGAGGAATTTTACCATCTAACAGAAGTTCGATATTAAAAAGCTAAGTAGGAATAACACTTGTTTCCCATTCTAGAAATCAAAATGCTTAGTAGGAATAACACTTGTTTCTCATTCTAGAAATCAAAAAGCTAAGTAGGAATAACACTTGTTTCCCATTCTAGAAATCAAAAAGCTTAGTAGGAATAACACTTGTTTCCCATTCTAGAAATCAAAAAGCTAAGTAGGAATAACACTTGTTTCCCATTCTAGAAATCAAAAAGCTTAGTAGGAATAACACTTGTTTCCCATTCTAGAAATCAAAATGCTTAGTAGGAATAACACTTGTTTCCCATTCTAGAAATCAAAAAGCTTAGTAGGAATAACACTTGTTTCCCATTCTAGAAATCAAAATGCTTAGTAGGAATAACACTTGTTTCCCATTCTAGAAATCAAAAAGCTAAGTATAAATAACACTTGTTTCCCATTCTAGAAATCAAAATGCTAAGTAGGAATAACACTTGTTTCCCGTTCTAGAAATCAAAATGCTTAGTAGGAATAACACTTGTTTCCCGTTCTAGAAATCAAAAAGCTAAGTAGAAATAACACTTGTTTCCCATTCTAGAAATCAAAATGCTAAGTAGGAATACCACTTGTTTCCCATTCTAGGAATTGCTATTAGTCATGCAGTCGGATGACAATAAAACAGTCACATCGAAGGGGGATCATCATCTACATAACAATACAAGAGCAAGATCATTAGAATACTGGAAGGGAAATGCCATCCTTGCCGCGTGTGACCAACATACAGTGGCACAACACTCTCGCTGACAGTCGGAGTGTTTGGGGCCTAACGCGACCCAGAAGAGGTGCTGAGGGTGGCAGAGAGAATATAATGTGATGCTTCAGATATCCGGAAGTGGATGTCTCGAGATGTGCATTACTCCCCTCTCCCTTACTCCATCCTTTAGCCCATCCTTCTACAATACATGATCATCAAGCGTGTCGTTTCCTGCCGTTAATATGTCCTCGTGGAATCTGGCTTTCATTATGGTGCCCTTCGCCTTTCCTTCTTTTACTATCTTTTATCGCCCCATCACTTCCTCTGCCTCGGACAGAGTTACAAAGGACTGCACTGAACAGAGGTTCGAATGGTGAGTTTTCATTTTGATATTTTTCTTCGTTTTATTTCTTTACTTCCCCCC
>NW_028234421.1:38724894-38729894 GCF_977035675.1 Penaeus japonicus
TTACAAAGAAATAACAACAACACACACACACATATATATCAAATATATATATATATATATATATATATATATATATAGTATAGTATATATAATAATATTATCTATAATAAATAACATAATATTATGTATATATATAATACATACATATATATATATATATATATATATATATATATATAATAATATATATACATATAATATATTATATATAATATATATATATATTTATATGTATGTATTAATTTAAATATGTATATAATGTATGTATCTAATAATATAAATATATATATATAATAATAATATAATATATATATAATATATATATTATGTTATTATATATGTATGTATGTAATATATATTATATATATATATATATAAAATTATATATTTTATATATATATATATATGCATATACATATATATATATATAAATATTATATAATATTATACCATATATAATATATATATATATTTATATATATATATATTGTGTATGGTGTGTTATATATATATATATTGTATAAATATACTGTGAAATAGTGCGTGATATTGGGTGTGTGGTGTGTGTGTGGTTGAGTGTGTTGAAAGAGAGAGAGAAGTGTGTGGGGTGGTTGTGTTTTGTGATAAGTTGTCTACTTACTAGAGCGTTGTTGTGTGTGGTGCTGGAGATCCTATTACACGCTATGATGGTGCACTCAATTAATGAATAATGATAATAATAATAATCGGTTTATTGCATCTCATGCAGCCAGAGGCTGACAATATACACAGAAATACAGAAAGAGACAAACTATATTATCATAAACAACATGTAAACAACAAGCAACAAAAAAATAACAATCTACAGGAAAAAAAGCAATAGAAACAAAAAACAAAACAAAAGACAAATGCAGCTAAGCAAGGAATGTTGGACTAGTAATTGTGGACTAGTGTTCGTAGAAGAGGTGTGGTGGGTGGTCTGTGGACTTATCTTCGCTGATGAGTCGGACTAGAATGGGAATTGTACTCCGGTGGTAGCGGCGCGTCGGGGGGCAGCAGGTTGCGGTGGCGTGGGTGGCACAGCAGCTTCAGGCCAAACTGCTGCGGTGAGGTGGTGTAGTGAGTGACGAGGGAAGTGAGGCCTAGGGCAGTCAAGGCGCTGTCATAGCTGGTATAGGCAGGACCGAGAATAATCTTGGCTGCCCTTTTCTGTACCCTCTCGAGTTATAGCAGCTGGGTGATGGTGAGTGTGTGTGTGTGTGTGCGTGTGAGTGTAAGTTTGTGGTTGTAAACTTGTATAAATATGTGTATGATCAAATATACACATACACAGTTTTATTATTTTCTTTTTTCTTTCTTCTAATTCTCTCTAAAAAAAATAATAAAAGGCAATAAATGGCTACCCGCTTAATCTACCGCAAAAAACAGACCATAAATATGTAAAACTAACATAAATTGGTAACTTAAGATTTGAAGTCTGAAAACAATTAAAACTCACCTACAAAATAATTGCCCTCACATTGAATGTACTTTCATATTTAGCAACAATAACATCATAGCTAATTTCTTGAAATAATTGATAAGATGCAGCCCTATGTTCCAACGTGATACATTCATGCACTTGGCCCTGGCAGCCAAGTTGGGTACACGAGTTCAAACTCCCGTTGACTACGTCACCGCATACTTGTGTCGTGGGCAGCCTAACCCACGTCTGTTTCAACTTGTTACATCCCTCTCTTACGTATACCTACAGAGCGAACACCCTCCTTGTATATACTTATGTGAAACACTCCTGAAGGTTCCTTTATGACGGTCTTTAGCGAACCGAAGAACGAGCTGGCGACTTCCCTCGTCGGACGAAACTTGCAGAAGCGAAGGTCATGCAACTCAACAATCTGCATCAAGTGCATGGCCAGATGAAGGCGGCCCTAATATTGGAAAAACTTACGGCTTACCTTTTCATAAATATTTGTTTTGTTAATTGTTTTAAAACTCCCCTAGTAATAATTTTCCTGGTGAAGGCAGTAATCACTTTGAAAGTCGTCATTGTTTTATTACTAGCGTTTTAATAACTTTCCTATTGCGGGAATGTTATTTTTTTCAAAGACTAGTTTGTCTTTCATCATAACGAGCATGAAAACCCAGGTCAAGTAAGGTCAGGGGTTGAATTACTTATCTGAGCCTCTCTCAGTCTGACCTAAGTTGTGCTTAGCTCGTGTTCCTCCTTTTGAGGACTTTGTGGTGATAGCTGGTGATAGGTCCTTGCTTTAGTGATACACCCTTGGATTTACTTGGATTTACCTGAATCATCTTTGGCAAACAGATAGTTATCCATGAGGTTTTGGTCGGTCCATCGCATAGACGTATTTATGTTGGACATGGTATTCATAAGTGCTGTACTCTCTTTTAGTCTACAGTGTGCCTTGTTTTATTACTTATATGTTAATGAGTTACACACATTTTACCGGTGTTCTCATTTGCATATCGTTTTGACGGAGTTTTAGTATGTTCTTTATAACTCTGTTATATCTTCACGTGTTCATTCTCTCTTTGCTAATTGCCTTGAGAGTTTGTTATTTCTTTTAAACTCTTTTTGATTTTACTTTGTTGAACTTCGTCAACTCGCTAACAGTTTTATGGTTGCCATCATTTATTTTGACTATACCGACTTTTGATAATTTAGTCGCTCATTTTCATTTCGTCATCACCCCACGAATGTTAAAGTCTACGTATATACGCGCCTATATTTACATTACTACGCTTATTATAGTCTACGGTTTTCACTTGCCAGATTTTACTGTTATCAACACGCCCATGAGTATTCCTGCCAACTCAGTTTACGTAGTGCTCGCCCAGTCATGAACCCTCCTACAATCTTGGTGCCGCAAAATATTGTTTTTTATATACAATATAAGCACATCCTGCTCTACTTCCAGACTGTAGTGATCCATCAGTGTAGTACTCATAGTCATTATTCAGAGTTTCAAGATGCTCATTAATGGTTGCAAGGGTGTGTTGCTTAAGTACAGCTGGTGAAACTGTGTGTTTTTTAGGGACATTAGCATAAAATACGTTAAATCTCGACATTTTCCACGGTAGAATAGAACGTCCATATGGGGACCTACTCAAGGACATATCTAATTGGTGTATGAATTTGTATGTCACTTGTAACCATGAATTTGAGTGTGACTCGGTATTGCTATGTAAAGATGGATTCACTATCTTATATTTAAGTTGCCTCTGGAACTCCGTATTATAGAAGAGTTCTTTAATTGCTTTGACACCAAATATAGTATTAATGCATGATATTATTTCGTAAATAGATGGCAAGTTGAGTTCCGTTCTCATGTTCATAATCCTTGTTGTTTTGGGAGCACCGAGAATGATCCTCATGGCTGCATTCTGTACAATTTCTAGACAAGTTAACTCTGATTCCCTAAATGATATAAGGTGTAAGGCATGGTAATCTACGACTGACCGTATGTATGATAAGTAAAAGAGTCTTGCAATGTTAACATTGATACCAGGTTCTCTGCTAACAAGAGTCTTGAGTGGTTTCAGCCGCTCCCACAGTCTTTTCTTTAAGTTCGCCAGTTATACATTTTGTGTGGATACCATCGCATGTTGGAATCGCTAAACATGACCATGCTGATCGCCTAGCAAGGGCAGCATGTGATAAGCAAATTGTGGATGTAAACTTTGGCATACCGCTTGCTAGGATCTCACACATGATAAGAACCTCTAATGGGGAAGGCTTGATGGAGCTGACAAACTCTCAAAGACCTGAAAGCTGTAGCAAAAAAACATTTTGACTAGTTTTCGCAGGAGAGGTTCATTCATGGTTCATGTAAGACAAGAACAAGACAATGTGATATTGTGACTTCAAGAATCAGACTTGGCTACAGGATGCATTGGCAGGTCAGTTCAGACTTGCCAAGAAGAAACTAAATGCAGACTTTGCAACAAAGAGTATAAACAAACACCTGAGCATTACATCTCAGAGTGCTATATGATACAGCTTTTCAGGCCACCTAGCATGAGGTATGCAAAGTTATGCTATATCCGAAATTCGGTATGTGATATCCCATTACAACATTTATCAAATGTCTATTCACAGTTGATATACTAAAGAATATAATCATGTTATTACCTTAATTTGTAATACAATGTTAACAACAATGTCATGACTCTACATCAATGTATCAAAGCTTGCCCATGCCTGTGCAGTTAGGCAGAGTGGTAAATCAAGAACTATTAATCTTGTCAAGTTTAAGGCATTAACTCTACGTTTTTCACACGGCTTACTTTACTTTTTCAATTTTCAAATGAAAGTTTTCAGCTCATTTAAACTCTGCAGTTTGTATTTTCTCACTTTGTTTTCTTTTGAGTTAAGAACTCATTGTTTTCACTGTTTTTAGTTGTGAATTTTATTGCTTATTTTTAGGAGAGCCTAATATCCATGAATTCTACCATTTCTTTTGACCATCTTTTGTATTCGTCTGTAAATATATATTTATCAATTATTGCCTTATTTTACTCCCCTGATTTTTTGAGTTTGGCAAAATTTTCTACGTCCTCCCTTATTCCGAAGTTAAAGGATTAAGAAGACTCTTCACTTTGTCATAAGCCAAGGGAAAAAGCCCCATGCACTGTCCTCCGCTCAGTTTATCACGTAACCATCTTGCGTCACTGCACAATACTCATTACTTCATAAACAACACTACATATAGACTATCATTTCCTTTCCACATATTCTTCTATAATTATTCTTGTTCTATTATAAACCTGGTTCCCTTACCAGGTGGTGGCAGCGTTTTTTTTTTTTTTTTTTCATCTTGACCTGTATTTGCAACAACCACCGAATTAACTGTTCTGACCACAGACCTTAATAAACCATACCATAAGATATCCTGGAGATCAGTTCTCTAATAGACAGGGAACAGAATGCTACACTAGAGCAAGAATCAAGTCCTCCATGACTATCCTTTCTTGGCCATAAGCGAACACTCTCAACAACATTC
>NW_028234421.1:38762394-38764894 GCF_977035675.1 Penaeus japonicus
ATAAATATATATATTTTTTTTATCTTTCTCTCTTTTTCTCTTTCCCATCTCTCTCTCTCTCTCTCTTAGTATACACACACACACACACACACACACACACAGGGCTTGCTGCACACACACACACACACACACCTCTGAAAATGTCGCCTCCTCGGACAGAGCCTCCTCCATGGCAATCTCCCTTGTGTAATGTGATTATCATACGAAGCCTGTAAAGCCACCAGATAATGACTAGAATTTTGAGTTTCCTCTTAAGCATGATTGTAATGCCATTCGGCATTACTTGATGAACTCAAGGCTCAGAATTCAATTCATATCTAGTGTTTCTTTACGTTCGCTTCGGTTTTTCATAATCCCACTTACCCGCTACACCAGAAAAACTGTAAAACACTCACATTCCCTAATGGTATGGAGTAGTATTTCGTATTATGATGTTGGTAAACTTGTTAAATTGTCCAAGAATGGAAAATGAAATGTTTTGATTACCTAGAGTCACTGTGTGATCACTTTCCATAGACAATGATCAAATGCAAAGCCAACATGTTCATGCAAGATGGTGCTCCCTGCCACACCGTAAAGCGTGCTATTGAACGGCTCGGCGATTGTCGTGTCCCAATCTGCAACCCCTGGCCTGCAATTCACCAGATCCGAATCCATAGATATCTTGTGGGCCATCATCAAGAGCAAGTTAAAAGAGAAAGACACGCTATCCATCTCTAAGCTGCAGGCTCCCATCCAAGACATTTGGAATGATTTAGACCGAAAATACTATCAGAAACTGGTTTATACTTTGCTACGTCGCCTTCAGATGGTCAAGAAAGTCCGTGGCTACTCAATAATGTATTTAATATTAATGAGTATTTACTTATTCCTTCCACCGTCCCTCTTGCCCCAAGAGGGACGGTGTCATGTTCAACCGCCAGCACTGCATACATATATGTGTGTGTGTTTTCTTCTTTAGGACATTTTCTTGAGAATACCGATAGCCTCAAATTGAATATGAAATCTACAAAACTTTACTTCTTTATTTTCTCATACTATTGTTTTAAATAATAATATTATTATTGTCAAAATTATAGATTTAATGAACAAACATAACACTGACTTTCCAACTCAATCATGAATAGCATGTCATTGCATAGGAGCTTCATGGCGTATATGGAAGTCGAGTTTTGGTCCTGAGGGTGGGCGTCATGTGCGTCATGACGTCTTATTTGACCTTAGGGGTCAGAAGTGATGACAATAAGAGGCTCTGGCTATTATCTTTATGGTAACTGTAATTACCGAAATTTGCACCATGATAGGCTTTATTTAATATCCTAAACATAAATGGTACCTCTCCATCCTTGTATTAGTAGGAGAGATAGCCATGTAGGGCGTCCATTCACGGTCTCTGCCTGGCACCAGCTTCAGAGAGCGACGACTCTAGAGTAGAGGTGGTGCAAGGCATGCAAGCAGAATGAGATAAAAAAAAAAAAAGGCAACCCAGACCATGCGCATCGTCTACAATATGCCATAGTGCCATGGCTGCTTTGTGCCGAGGCAGTCGCAAGCACAGCTCTCCTTTCTCTTCTCTTTATATTCATTAGGATGGTTATTTCTTTCGCATTTGCTTCTTGGTGTCCCATAAAACTGTAATACATCTATCACACTGAACGTAAAGAACATGATTCTCGTCTGTTATAGACACTGACAAAGCCCGTCAGCAGGAACATATAATCTAACTTATATAAGAATGACAGACATATGTCGCGTGAAGCTCCCTTTTTTCTGAAATTAAACTCAAATGGGGAGCTGCTTAAGGACACGTCCTCGGGAATAAACTCCGTTCGGGATCATGTAAATCTACCCCCTTTGGCAACGCAGAAGGGGATGGATAGCTGCTGTATATGATTAAGCTGGATCTATCATCATGAAATAATCATCTTTCTGTGGTTATTGTAACATGACGTTTCTTTGGCATTTTCTTGTCTTTCCGCATAACGAATTAATACAATACACACAAGCTTTATGAGCGAGCGAGAGAGAGAAAGAGATAGAGAGATAGATAGAGAGAGAGGGAGAGGGAGAGAGAGAGAGATAGAGAGATAGAGAGAGAGAGAGAGAGAGAGAGAGAGAGAGAGAGAGAGAGAGAGAGAGAGAGAGAGAGAGAGAGACAGACAGACAGACAGACAGACAGAAAGAAAGGGAGAGGATGAGGAAAAGAGAGAGAGAGGGTGAGGGGAAGAGAGAGAGGGGGGGGTGTAAAAGAGAGGAAACTAAAGAAAATTTATAATTGACAGGCATGGCGCTAAAAGAGATGGATCATCGACAGGGTCCCTTTCTCCAAAGTGTCGAGCGTCCGTGTTAGGCCTATATGTGACTTTATAATGTGTGTGTGTGTACAGTATATATATATATATATATATATATATATATATATATATATATATATATATATATATATATATATATATATGAATCACAAAAAACACAGTAACGTTCACATAACAAAATTAAT
>NW_028234421.1:38772394-38779894 GCF_977035675.1 Penaeus japonicus
AGATTCAAAACAGCCCAGGGAACAGGCAAGGTTCCACAGCGGATTCTCAACTACAGACCATATCCACACACTAGTCCAAATAAAAGAGAAAAGCGAATATAGGAAGCCCCTGTGTATGGCATTCGTAGATTATGAAAAAGCATTCAATTCGGTAGAGATATCTGCAGAACTAGATGTAATTCGTAAACAAGGAGTAGAGGAAATATATTGCAGATTATCGGAGGATATATATAAAGATGGTACAGCGACCATCAAAATACACGCAATAACCAATAAATAAGGGTGTTAGGCAGGGCGACACCATCTCAACGAAGCTGTTTACAGCTTGCTTGGAGGAAGTATTCAAGAAGTTAGATTGGAAGGAGAAAGGGATTAAAATAGGGAATGATTTGCAGATGACATTGTTCTTTTCGGCGAGTCAGGAGATGAATTACAACAATTACTAAGCGATTTGAATAGGGAAAGTCTGTAGAGTGGCCTTAAAATGAACAAGAAAAAGACTTAAGTCATGTTCAACAGTCGAACCCCAGTTAAGTACCTCGCCCTGTATACAAATACAGGGCGAGGTACGAGAAGCAGTGAACGAGTATGTACACCTGGGGCAACTCATCAAGACGAGTACATCCTGTGAAGCCGAGATAAAACGGCGAATCAGGCTAGGTTGGAGTGCCTTCGGTACACATAGTAATATATTACGAGGCCGTCTGCCACTCTGTCTACAGAGAAAGATTTTTGAACAATGTGTCCTCCCTGTGACACATGACACATGGGTCAGAAACATGTACTACGACCAAGGCACTCGAGAGGAAATTAGTAAGTGCTCAAAGAGGAATGGAAAGGCTTATGCTAGGAGTTAGCTTAAGAGACAAGAAAAAAGAGCCAAATTGACTAGAAGGCGGGATGAAATAGCGAATTTCGCAGGAGTAAACTGGAATCATAGGACACAACACCGGAATGACTGGAAAAGATTGAGAGAGGCCTACGTCCTTCAGTGGAATGATACAGGCTGATGATGATGATATATACATATATATATATGTATATATATATATATATATATATATATATATATATATATATGTATGTATGTATGTATAAATATGTGTGTATGTATAAATATGTGTGTATTTATATATATATATGTATGTATGTATAAATATGTGTGTATTTATATATACATATACATATATATATATTATATAAAATAGTATAATAATATGTATGTTTGTTATATATATATATATATATATATATATATATATATATATATATATATGTATATATATATATATATATATATATATATATATATATATATATATATATATATATATATATATATATACATAAATTAAAGTATTTACGTGTATCGTCATTCCTTTGTTGATTGTTGAACCCTATTATTACATAGAAAAAGTTAACAGTCAATTGTGTTATTAAAAGTGTTTTTGTACAGAATATTTTATGCTGTGTATACGTAATGATCGGAATTTCTATGTATGTTATATTTCCAAAGACGACTAGATGAGAGTTCCGAGAACTTCAAAGAAACGTTCAAAAGAAGTTGGTATAAAAAAGTTATCAATGGCGCCTTTTGAATCACTAATTAGGAAAAAAAATGTTAATGAATGCCTAACACATATTCTTCTGAAACTAAGTCAGGTAGATCTCTCTCTCTCTCTCTCTCTCTCTCTCTCTCTCTCTCTCTCTCTCTCTCTCTCTCTCTCTCTCTCTCTCTCTCTCTCTCTCTCTTTGTTCACATCGCTCTTGTATCTGATAATGAATTTCCCCCATCTACCTCACTGTTTAACCACCCAAGGTTTGAAGTAATTTATCAATTGATTCAGCAATATACTATATCCTTCGTCCGGATATTTTTGTGTGACCAAGATACCCAACAGACTATTTACTCAATTTCTAATCCAATTCCCTGAAAACATTTTGATTACATCACACCCTGTAACTGAAAGATTCCCGAATGAATGTCTTCAGCTTGACACTCATGATCCAAAAAGCCTCTTTGATCATCGTTGGTCATGAAGTCTGAATTTAATTAGATTTGAGAGATTGTATTAAGAGTTCTCGACTCTGCGGAAACTGAAATAAGATATGTGGACGTGGCAGAAAGAGGATTGGTGAAGGGGAGAGCCAAATACCAAGAAAGGAGAACTAATGGGAATCTATTCAGAGACAGGAAGAGGTAGACAGCCAGGGAGAGAGGGACAAAGACGGGCAGACGAGGGGAAGATTAATAAAGAAAAAGTGAGAACGAAGTAGACGAACAGAAAAAAATACAAAGAGTAACAGACATTGGAAAGAAAACGCAGAGTAAAAAAAGAACGAGGTAGAAAGAGGGGAGAGAGAGGAGAAAAAGACTTCTTCGAGGAAGGAGGAAAATAACACTAATGAAATCACGAAATGACGATCCTATTAAGGAAAGATCGGCGATCAGATGTGACGTCGAGGGAATATCACACTAATGCCCCCCGGGATCAATCAGAACCAAATTGATATACCCGGAGGACGTTCACCCATATCCCTCTCCACCCCACCCCCCCCACCCCCCTCCCTTCCACTCGCTGCAGAAAGAAATTTCTGATTTAGAGCTAATGGGATATTGGTTAATCACGATGTTAACGCTCACTTAATGAGGATTTTACTTTTCTCATTTGGATGATCAAAACGTCATCACGTCATTTTTGTCTCATCTTTTTTTTTTAGTGTGTGTGTGTATGTGTGTGTGTGTGTGTGTGTGTGTGTGTGTGTGTGTGTGTGTGTGTGTGTGTGTGTGTGTGTGTGTGTGTGTGTGTAAACTGAACTGCTTATATGTTTGGTATGTCTCTCTCTTAAGAGAGTGGTGTATTTTAATATATTCAGACTGTTTCAATATGCTTGAGTGTCACATGTCCGCGATTCCGGCGTTCTTTGTGACATGGCAATCAAAGTCCATAAGGGAAATGTGCGAATAATTTTGATACTTCTACGGGTCTTCACATTATTTCTTTGTTACAATGGGAGAGAAAAAAAGTATGCTTGAAAATAACTAACTCCAAAATCTTAAACAAATAATCGATGTTTCATTTAATATCTGAAAAAAAAGATCGAGATGCGTATTTACACATTACATTGTGGTTTTATTAACGCACGCACATACCTTTCTTACATTGTTCAACTTAAGTATTCCAGACTCACTTCTTATTCAAATGCAGAGGACGTTTTTCCTACGTGTTCCTCCAGCCAAGACGATGAAATAAAGAGTTTAATCTTCCTTGTTGCAGCCCTTGCTTCCATGGATTGCAACACACCCTTCATGTTAGCTGCTGCTGATAAGTGAGGGGCACATTCAAGCGTCGTTAATCAACAAAGGGGAGCTCAGGAGGCGGCAGAGGACGCGAGGAAGGGCGGTAGGAAGCGGAGGGGAGGGGCGGGCGAGGCAGGACAGACAGACAAGAGAAGGGAGAGAGGAAAAAAAAAAAGAGAGCGAAAGTAAAAGGAAAGTGGCAGGTGATTAGAGGAGGCAAACAGGGCGCGATAGACGAAGGGAAAGAGGGATGGTGAAAGCCCGAGGTAATGGAAGGCGGACGGAGGAAGACGAGACAGGGAAGCAAGGAAGAAAGAAAGAGCGACAGCATCACAATAAAGAAGGAGATAGAAGGTACTGCGTTGCAAGTAGGGCAGGGTGGGTGGGGGTTGAGGGGCTGAAAGGGGACAAGGTTACAGTGCTTGAGAATTAAAAACGGACGGGTAGGAGGAGGGGACTAGAGGGAGAGGCCTTTCTCTTCTCAGCTAAACATACACGTAAATACAAAGGCAGTGAGTCTTATATGTTCAGCATTTTCCATCAAGTAAGACTGTAGTTAATATTGTCGGTATAGTGTGATAGTGTCTCATGCGAGCATAGTGTCGTCTAGACCTATGCGAGGCGAGAGACATTCGAAAATGCCGCCAAATGTTACTGTGATATAATTTTAGTTTTATAAAAGTACCAGTAGCATTATACATGTATTTTTGTTGCTTGCATTTCACTATATACATAATGATGTTATCATAAGTTATTGTATTCCTCTAATGTGATGTGTCAGGCCCTGTGTAGAACGAGAGTGTATTGTTTTCTATATATTATACGTGCTGGATCACTCGTGGAATGTTGGAACCAGAGGCTTTTTTGTTGTTATACGAGACAGTGGTGGGAGTGAGACCCCTTTATTTTGTGTTCCAGCTCGTCATTAAAGAACTTATTTTCTTTTGAAGTGTGTTTACTTCAAGGCCTCGATTATACATCCGTGGACTATTTTAAAAAGAAGTGACAACCCTTAATGACAAATATATTGCAGTGGCGACTCTGATAAAGTGAAGAAAGTGTAAAGTGAACGCCATTCTAACTTTTCTATTATGCATAATTCATTGACCCCAAAATGGCTTTTGTACTCTTCCTCTTTATCAAACAATATGTCTTCATAAGTTAGACTGAAGACATTATGAAAATTTAAGTTTCCTGAGGTAAAAAAAATCAGTATTGTATAGCCTTCTATCACTATCATCATCATAATCAGCCACTGACCTCTGCCATATCTTCTTCACTTGCTCTCAGTCCTTGGCTTCCATGAAGAGTCAGTTACCGTCTCAATGTCGTCCACCATCTTTTTGGCCTAGCTCTGGGTTGCCTCCTTCCGGGTTTCCATTCAGTGCTTTTCTTGGCCTTTATATAATTTTTCACTCTTCTAGGGTCTTCTTCTGCCCACGTCTATTTTAGTCTGTCAGCTTTTTTCTACGTCCTCTGCTAAACTTGCTATTTCTCTCTCTCTCTCTCTCTCTCTCTCTGTCTTTCTCTCTCTCTCTCTCTCTCTCTCTCTCTCTCTCTCTCTCTCTCTCTCTCTCTCTCTCTCTCTCTCTCTCTTTCTCTCTCTCTCTCTCTCTCTCTCTCTCTTCTCTTTCTCTCTTCTTCTCTCTCTCTCTCTCTCTCTCTCTCTCTCTCTCTCTCTCTCTCTCTCTTCTCTCTCTTCTCTCTCTCTCTCTCTCTCTCTCTCTCTTCTCTCTCTCTCTCTCTCTCTCTCTCTCTCTCTCTCTCTCTCTCTCTCTCTCTCTCTCTCTCTCTCTCTCTCTCTCTCTCTCTCTCTCTCTCTCTCCTCTTTCTCTCTCTCTCTCTCTTCTCTCTCTCTCTCTCTCTCTCTCTCTCTCTCTCTCTCTCTCTCTCTCTCTCTCTCTTTAGATCCTGGTATGTATATCTCTTCACTGAGACTTTAAGATTATTTTTTATTTGCTTATAGGTTACTCATACCTTTTCTTCTTTCTTAAACCTTATTCAACCCTTTTTCCTTCATCACTCAGTGGTGTAATTAGATCTTGCCTTTTTTCAAAATAGTTTTGTTAGAGGCTACTAGTAAGAGATTTGCTACTTGTTACATAATTGTGACATTAATGTAAGCTTAGTCAATACCAGTATTTTCCATAACTTGTATAAGGTATAAGGAAGGTCAGCTGTTGAGTAGCTCTTCTATATGCTGCTTGTTTAATGTTTTTTCTATCATCATGCGTCATATCAAATTTATGCGTCGGCAATTGCTGATTTTAGTTTTACCACATTTTTTGTAAGTGTATTGTTGATGAGCCACTCAAATATGGGTCAATAGGATATAAATTTTCTTTTTTTTATGTCCTACTATTTCGCATTTGACTCGGTATTAAATTTCTAGTATTGCTTTCTAGAATTGTTAGCATGATGTTACTGATGAATAATATTTAATACCTGTATTGGTACATCTGAAATGTATTTGCACTAGAAGACTATTTTAGAACATTCTGTACATACCTCTGCTATTACCTTGTGAACTATATAATGTGCATTGCTTTCATTTGCCCTTTCGAAAATGTCCTTATTTCTTATTCTAAATCCTCTCTGACATTCTTCATACAATTCCGATTACTCGACAATCCTTAGAAGTGTATTCAGTATCACTGTTTATTTTTCCACTAGTTATTTAGTTGTTTTTCTAAATGCTTGCTTATTTTTGCTTTATTTTCTACGGTCTTTCCAAATGTAAATGTTTCTCAGAACGATTAACAGAGCGAGAAAAGGAAAGTATTTCCTTCCATTACCTCCAAATCGAGCAGTTGATCTGACTGAGTGGATTAGCCTCCAGGCCTGAGAACTAACGTCAGCCAAATCTCCTCCGGGGTAATTAGCGCTGGTTTACTGTCAGCATGACTCGCCTGGATCCAACGGCCTCCTTCGCTCTGGAGAGTTACGAAGCTAGGAAGGAGAGGAGGGAAAGAGATATACTAAGTAGACATTCACAAGAAGATTCTCTTTCTCTCTCTCTCTCTGTCTCCTCTCTTATCGCTCTCCTTTCTCTCTCTCTCTCTCTCTCTCTCTCTCTCTCTCTCTCTCTCTCTCTCTCTCTCTCTCTCTCTCTCTCTCTCTCTCTCTCTGTGTCTCTCCTCTCTTATCGCTCTCATCTTTCTCTCTCTATCTCTCCTCTCTCTCTCCTCTCTTATCTCTCTCATCTTTCTTTCTCTCATCTCTCTCTCTCTCTCTTTCTTATCTCTCTCATCTTTCTTTCTCTCTCTCTCTCTCCTCTCTTATCTCTCTCATCTTTCTCTCTCTCTCTATCTATCTATCTATCTCCCTGTCTCTCTCTCTCTCTTTTATCTCTCTCATCTTTCTCTCTCTCTCTCTTGCTCTCTCTCTCTCTCTCTCCTCTCTTATCTCTCTCTCTCCTCTCTTATCTCTCTCTCTTTCTCTCTCTCTCCGTCTCTTATTTTTATCACCATGATTATTCTTGATATCCCTCCTATAATCTTTAAAATCATTATGATGATTTTTATGAAACTAAGTGGCATTATCATAATGAATTATAGCATCGTCGTTTATTTATGCTTCTGTTATTATCATTTTTTTATAACAACCACAATGATTTTATTATCACCATGACCATTATCGTTGTTATTATTATCATTATCAATGTTGTTATATTGCTATTATCATTACTATTGTTATCATTGTTATTATTATCTTTATGTTCATAATCAGTATTATTATTATTTTCTCTGATTATCTTATCATTATGATCATTTCCATCTTTATTTTTATAATTGTTCCTGCTGTTATTAATATTGTCATCATTACTATCCCTATCGTTATCATTACTGTCATTATTATTGTTATCATTAATGTTTTCATAAGCACTATTATCGTTTTCATTATTACCATTATTATCATCATTATAGTCACTAGTGAAGGACTAGTCTAGTCTTGTTGTCGGTTTCCCTCCGCACCATCCTCTGCCTCCAGGAGACACTGCAGTTGTCAGATCACTCCATCTTGGCTCAGAGGGTGTAAAGCATGAGCGAAATGACCACAGTGCACAATTAAGGCAAAACAAAAATGGTTATTTCTGCGGCAACACATGCAGTGGTGACTGAATGCGGCTCTCGAGTGTGCCGTGGGTTTTTACATTGCATGAGCTTCCGTTGGTAGCTACACCACGACTTTGTTCTTTG
>NW_028234421.1:38797394-38802394 GCF_977035675.1 Penaeus japonicus
TAAATAACACAGCGATAGAGGACTGTAAGGTTACGTAAGGTTACTGTAAGGTTAAGTTTATGCCTACAATTGTAGCCGATGGAAGTGTAAGGTTACGTGACAGAGGAACCCAGAAGAGATCACCCGTGAAGCGGGAGACTTCGGGCTTAGGGACCAAGGGAAGATGTGGGCCTCGTTCGTTCCTCAAAAAGGGGTGGGGGGAGCCAGGCAGCAGGCTTAGAACCGCCACGACCTGACAAGCAACTAATCCCCGGAAGTGTAAGTCTACCAGGAGCGTGACTAGTATGGAGATGGCACAGAAATAAATCATAAAGTATACATAAAATCTGTACTAATAAAAGTGCAGAAGGCACCAAAGTAAAATCAAACTGAGAACATAAAATTACTAAGAAAGTGCCAGAAGGGCTGAAAATCACTAAAACTGGGACGGAAGGGCTTTAACTTATTGTAAAAGTGCCAAAAGGGCCTGCAAAAATGAAAGTAAAGCCAATATCTAGGCTAAAACACGAAAAAGGAATGAATAAAAATAGTAGGAGTAAAACAGAAGTAAGAGAAAGACGTAAAATACGAGGTAAAAGGGTAAAAGTCAAAGTAAAAAGAAAAGGTAAAAGTGAAAGCGGCACAAAGGTTCAACATAAAAATGTAAACATATAAAATAATACGTCCAGCATGAATACACCTAGGCAAGTAAAAGGGGCAGTACAACCTTGTTTCAGTATCCCCTGGTGTAAATCCAAAACGTAAATCCATAGGGCAGGCAAACACAGTCAGAATGTCCACTTCACTTTATTGTGTCAAAACATGGGGGTTACATGACCTCAGGCGGACGGAGTCGTAGCGGTTAAAAATACGTAAAATAATAAATAATAAACTTTTAAATAAAATTCCATAATCATAAAATGGGGTTGCTATTAATACAATTAAAAAGACAGGTGCAACTGTGTTTAAAAACCTATTAACAATAAAAATAAGTAAAAAAAAAAGCTTCTGCGATTCAATGAGTAAAATCGCAAAAGTAACATGATAATCTTGTAGTAAAATCAATTTGAAAAATGTTAATTAAGTAATAGGAAATCATTAAAAAAAATGTTAAAGAATTTGTAACAGAATAAAACAGAAAGGTAAAGGGGATAAAATAAATCGCAGCAGATGCGGATGTTTTGTTATCCACACATGTAAATCATTTCCAGATAAAGTGGATAATCAAAGATTTACAGTAGAACTTTATTTACAACAATGATATAAAATACAAATAAAAGATGGCCAAAGTAAAACAAAAGTACAGCAAATCGTAAAAATAAGGAGGCTGGCGCGGGAAGTGGTCGACTGTGTTCGACTCCCCTATGGATTACTGCGGGATGCTGGGCAGGATAGGGATAAGAGGGAGGCAGGATAGAATAGGGAGCAAGGTAGAAGGTAGAATTAGAAGGAGGAAAGAAGAGAAGCGTGAGAAATTAGCGTGAACGTAGACGGGAGTGTAAGAGCGAAAGAAAGAGGGAGAGGGCGAATAAGAGGAGATATGAGGGGAAGAGGAGGACGAGGGAAAGGAAGGGGGGGCGGGGGTAGGAGATGGGCCAGCCATGGTGGGGAGGGGGGGGGAGGTTGAAAACCTCACAGGACATCTGGGTAACCGTACAAAGCAATATGTATCCTTCCTTCCTCATCGGCGTCATCTGTAGACACCCTCATGCCACCATTGAGTCATTCGAATATCTTGATAATCTATTTAAAGAAATGTCAATGAAAAGGAAACCACTTTTTATTTTAGGTGACTTAAATGGCGATCTCAATAAGTTCAAAGTTAAATGGAATTATTAAGAAGAATAAATTTAAGCAACTCATAAATAAGCCTACAAGGCTTACAGAAAATACCTCATCCGAATTATATGTCATAATAACAAATATATCCGATATCATCCTACATACAGACGCTATCCCATGCCAAATTGCTGATCATGAACTTTTGACCATGATCTTAAATATGCAGATGCCAAAGCGACAACCAGTTATCAAAACTTCTCGCGATTTAACGAACAATGACCCTCAGTCACTCTGCTAACATATCATGGCTAATGAATCGACACTCACGGAGATTTTATTAACAGATGAAATTGACAGGCAAGTTACTGTTTTAATGAATGTGATAAGGAATGCCATAGATGCTTCCGCTCCGTATAATCCAAAAACAATTAGACGTCCCCTGCTCCTTGGATAAACGACGACATTAAGAGAGCCATAAGGGACAGAAATAACACTCACAAGGCTCTCAAAATAAACAGATTTGATGCCACAATCAGGATGAATATAAGCAAAAAAACGAGAAATGTAAAAGCGCTTATTAAGTGTACAAAAGCAAACTATTTTAAAAACAAGTTCAAGGAATGTAGACACGACTCTTCCGAAACATGGAAACTGGTAAATACACTAATGTCCAAGAAAAAACACCACACAAACAGTTGCATATATTTCATAAACTTATTTGCAGAAGTCGCCAGACTCACCTATAAACAGACAAACGCCTCCACATTTCCACAAAACACAACGGGAACAAGGCTCACAGTAATTACTTTAAGACCACAACCAGTAGAAATAGAAACAACAATACTAACAATAAAACACTTGCGAGGAACAAACTCTGTAGGAGCGGATGGTATCGCCTATCGATTCATAAAAGATAGTCTACCTGCAATTGCGTACTATCTGATAGTCATTCTTTCTATAGTAACCGGTACTTATCCATCACTTTGGAAGCATGACATCATAAAACTTTTTGTCAAATCAGGAGATGAGAAACAATTATCGCCCAATTACTCTGCTTCCAGTGATGTCGAAAATAGTTACAAATCAATTAACAGCATTCTTGGAAGCAAATAACCTTTATCTAACACGCAACACGGATTTAAAAGTAAGATATCAACCGAAACAGCATTATTGAAAATCACAAAATAAATTTATAGCAACATAGACAAAAAACCTAATAAACTTACACTATGCGATTTGTCGAAGGCCTTTGACAGTGTTAACCATGAAATTCTTCTCAACAAACTAAGAAATCACGGAGTTTAATTACTTATAAAACACAGCATTATTTTTCTAATAAAATCCGCCCTTTTGCCTTTTAACTCAAAATCACACTCTCCTTAACTTAACGAACTAGAGGGTGAGGTGGGCCTCGCAGTACAAATCCAGAGGATAGTACGTAAAAAGAGTACCTGCCTGTTTTCTTATAAATATGACGATGTCAAAAATGGAAATATTACTAAAACCTTTTAAATACTTCTTATTTGCTGGACCTTACAAATTAAGTTAAGAAAAAAAAAAAAAGAAAGCTAAAAAAAGCTATAAACGACATTAAAAAGCAAAAGTAAAAAGGACAATAGAAAAGCCAATTCTAAAGTAATTATAACGAAGCAAATAAAAATAAAAACGTGCATAGATGAATAGATGAAAATGAATTACATGAATTACATGAAAATGCATAAAATGCAAAATAAAATAAAATAAAATAAACAATAAAACTGTCAAGAGCCTCGTGGTCACCCTGACTTAACGCTCCTTGCGAGGGACAGAACAGAAATCTAGGGGTCAGTACCAGGTTTTGGGGTTAGTAATGTAAATATAGTCGCTACACTAGAACTGTTGAAATCACTATTTGTGTTACCAATGTTGTCATTATCATAAATGTTATTATTATCATCTTTACCATTATGATGATATTATCGTTATTTTACACTTGCTTTTATCATTTATACAATTATTACTATTTATTTATAATTACTGTTTTTATTGTAATTAATATTACTAAGATTTTTATTATCATAGTCATTATTATCCTCATATCATAGCCGCCTGGCTAGTGCCGTGATAACATGCCGGCCTCACGCCCCCGTGGTCGGCAGGTCGAGCTCCCTCCAAGCTCGGGAGTCACCCCTGTCGCCTGACGGGCACCACGGGGGGCGAGGACCAAGTTCTGACGTTGAGTCAACACTCGTTGGCATACGCTCACGAGTCAGCACTCGCCGGCAGGGGCTGGGCTCGTCATTGAGCCCATAGCCCGAGTCCAGCAGCCCTGCATTTCTGGTTTATCTAATATCAGTTATTATCATCATTATTATTACTATAATCAATATCATTATCATTATTATTGTTATTATCATCATTAAAATTATTGTTGTTGTTATTATCATCATTAAAACTATTATTGTTGTTTTTATTATTATCATCATCATCTTCATTTTTATTGTCAATATCGTCTTATTTTCACAATTGCTATTACCATTACCATTATCATTATTATTATCAATATTCTTATTACTATAATCATCATTTCCATTATCATTATTACTATTGTCATTTTATATTGTCATAACTTTGATTATTATCATCATTGTTAGCATTATCACTATTATTTGATCAAACCTGTAACAACTTTTTATCCTAATTTATAGTCACTGAAACGACTTCCTCTCCTTTTCTCCACTTTGAGTCCTTGCTCTCCCTCCCTCCTACCTTTGACTTCCGGCCGAGAGTCGTCTGGTTTCCAGCATTTCTTGACCTCCTCGGCTTCTTCTCTCTCGTCCTACCTGGCTGTACGAACATCATCCAGTTTCCCTGATTTTATCTCAAATTTCCAATCTCAATCTTCCTCGCCCTGACACTTCTAATTACCTTTTCAGTCTCCCCAGCTCTCTCTCCCTGCATATCATTCCTCTTTCTCCCCAAGCCAAGCCTCTGCAACAAGCGTCAGGGTTTTTTGTTTTTTTTTTTCTACCGTTTCATGTAACTTTAGCTTCTTTTTTTTTGTTCTTTCCGATTACCTTTCTTATACCTAGCTTTCAAATTTGATTTTTTTTCTTCTTCTACTCCTTATTCGTTCATATAGATAGATAGACGGATAGAAGGATAAAAAAAATAGTAAAGAGACAGATATATAGATTAAAAAGGGATAGTTAGATATGTATGCAGATTTAGATTAGTACTGTTAGAGGCGCCATACTAAG
>NW_028234421.1:38812394-38814894 GCF_977035675.1 Penaeus japonicus
TATATCATGAATTCTTTACATTCAAAGGGGTGAATTACTTGGTGATACTGGACAGATATCCTAGTTCTAAAGGTCTCAGGAACAGCTTATATCGCACATTTGTTACTTATGGCATCCTGGTGAGGTAGCATCTGATGGAGGCTTAACAAGACTCAAATGTTTCTTAAAATTTGGGATATGCAACACCATACCACAAGCATTCCCTCACAGAGAGGTGTTTGTTAAAAAGATTGATCATACAGGGCCCACTGGTAAGCTTGATATAGATGCAGTACAACATACAATATTACAATACAGGAATCACATGATGCAACCATTCGATAATTACCAGCCATGTGTGTACTTGGCTGGCCAGTCAAAGACTTCATTCCAATTTGCCAGAGTGTCATCAGACACACAGCACATGGCAGGGTACTCTTGCAGCTAGAGAAATGACACTGAGGAACAGTGTTATTAAATTGGCCGAAAGATGGTCAGAGCACAACCAATGTTTTCTTCAATTAAACAGTTGGCGACTGTGTAAGAATACATAATCAAATTAGCCCATTCCAAAATATATGGGATGAAAAAGGTAAAAAGGTAATATGGTGGAGGCAGAATACGTAATCCGAGTAGATGAATCAGGACAAGTTACACTGAGAAACCGAAAATTTAAAAAGAAATAAATACCTTTCATGACACAAACTACTCACCATTCAGCCTGAATAATTACAGGCAACCAAACCTATTAGGTTCCTACACACAATTTGAGTTCAGCTTAGTTCAGAGAGATTTGCAAAGAAGTCGTTTCACCCTAGCTATATGCATGATGGGTAAGAACCAAGGTCTAATCGAGTCAACGGTCATTGGCATGCTCTCACGAGTCAGCACTCGCTGACACAAGCGAAACAGCAATGTAGACCTTGAACCGTTTACCAAAGAGGACCTGGCCACAGCTATCTCACACCTTAAACACGACAAGGCATCAGGACTAGATGGGATAACTACAGAGGTGGTAATGCATCTCGAAGCAAATGCCAAAGGATGGCTGCTTTCTCTGTTAAATAACTGTGCATTGTCCCTCAAAATCCCTAAAATATGAAGGAAAGCCATAGTGGTGGCCTCCTAAAACCTGGGAAAGACCCAACATCACCAAAAAGCTATCGGCCTATCTCCTTATTATGCATCTTGTATAAATTATATGAACGCATGACCCTAGCACGAATCATTAAGCTAGTTGAAGAACACCTTTCTCCTGATCAATCCGGCTTCAGACCAGGCCACTCCTGCTATAGCCAAGTTTTAAACCTTACCCAATATATCGAAGATTTGTTCGAAACTAAACAGATAACTGGTGCTGTTTTTGTAGATCATATGGCTGCATGCGATACTGTGAACCACAGGGCACTCATCTTAAAAGTAGCCCAAACAGTACAGAATTCTACTCTGGTTCATATAATTGAATCTCGACATAGCAATTATGGTTTTTATGTAGAGATGGATGGCAAAAAGATTAGATGGTACATCCAGAATAATGGACTTCCATAAGGCTCTGTTTTGGCTCCTGTTTTGTTTAATATCTACACAAACTATCAGCCACAGTACTAGAACATACACAGGTACATATGTGTAGACGACCTATGCATTGCCATACAGTCCAACAGCTTCAACATCATAGAAGGAAAACTTTTAGATGCCCCAACTACTCTCTCGGAATATTATAAGAAATGCTACCTGAATGCAAACCCAAGCAAGACCCAGGTCTGTGCTTTCCACTTGAATAATCAAGCCAGTAGTAAACTGAGAAATAAGTGGAACAACAACGAGCTGACCCACCACCCCTCTCCAGTCTATCTAGGAGTAACCCTCAATAGAACGGTTTCATTCAAAGAGCATGTCACTAGACTGAAAGGAAAGCTCATGTCACGGACCAACCTCAGTAAATTTACCACCACCAGCTTGGGAGCTGACCCTAAAACTCTGAGACAAACTGCACTGCAGAGTACTGTGCCCCTGTGTGGGCAAGATCATGCCATGCCCACAAAATAGATACAAAGCTGAATAAAACGTATTGGATAATAACAGTTAGAGGCCAACTCCCTTGCCGGCTCTATACCGTTTAACTGACATTCCACTACCTTACATCCGACGTGAAACGATTACAAAGATTGAACGATACAAACAGCTTAACGACCCCAGACACTCACTATATAGACACCAAGAAGTGAGGCTAAGACCTAAGTCCTGCAAAAGCTTCATTATTGTAAAGGAAATCGACACGAGCCAAGCTGCCCCCTATAAGATGGAACACTGACGGGAATATGACAGCAGACATCAAAATGAAGCTCTACCACTCCCAGATGAAACTCTCCCCCCTTGGCTCAAACCTAAATAGAAAAGACTGGGTGACTCTTAATAGAGCAAGGACAAAGTTAGGGAAAACCAAGGACAATCTTCACAAATAGAGACTTGACACCAGGCTCGACTGTCCATATGGAGAAACCCAAACAATGAAACACAT
>NW_028234421.1:38819973-38822473 GCF_977035675.1 Penaeus japonicus
ACATTATGTGTTGTATATATTATATATATATAGATATTTATATATTATATATGTATATATATACATTTATATCTAATATATGATATATGTATACATATACATACACATAGGACACCCACAAATAACACACACAAACACAAAAACAACAACCCACACACACAAACACCACACATCACATATTTAAAAAAAATTATTATATATTTTATATATATCGAGATATAATAATCTTATATACATCCACATTATATAAACATACAAAAATAATACATATAATATTCTCTATATATATTATATAGTATACCTAAAATATATATATATATATATCAACCATATATATATATATATATATATATATAAATATATATACATATATATATATATACATACTGTATATACATACATAATTGTATATGTGTTGTATGCCATATTATAAGATGGTATACATATAATTGGTTCAGGACATGTATGAATGGTGGAGTCATTGTGATGTTCTTATATCTATATATCTACATAAAAATAAAAATCAAGAAAAACATTTACTTCCTGCATTGTATTTTTTGGGAAAAAAATTTGCAGTATCACGTTTAACAGATCAACAGAAAAATATGATGGTCGCTTTTTTGGTAGATATTTTCGTAATTGTGTCCAACATACTGTGTTTAAGAATGATTATATGTTTAGTTTAGTTTAAATTGCAGGGTCCAAAATAGCACCAAATGGAATTATCTTACGAAAATGAATACGTGTTATCAAATTGTTTTAGGTTAATATTTTTTTCATGATTTATTACTTAGCATATAAGACAACAAAGATAAATATGCAATGATGAATGCAATACACCAAGAAATACCTCATGAATATCATGACGTCAAGCCAAACTTTCGACTATGCCGACAGAGGGCAACAATATACTTAGACACACTTAGTCACATGAATACATACTTACACACACACACACACACACACACACACACACACACACACACACACACACACACACACACACACACACACACACACACACATATATATATATATATATATATATATATATATATATATGTATGTGTGTATGTATAAATAGTTATATATATACATATATATATATATATATATATATATATATATATATATATATATATATATGTGTGTGTGTGTGTGTGTGTGTGTGTGTGTGTGTGTGTGTATGTGTGTGTGTGTGTGTGTGTGTTTATGAGTATACATATATATCTATATATATACATATATATACATACACACATACATACATATATATATATATATATATATATATATATATATATATATATATATATATATATATATTTATATATATTATATATATATATATATAATATATATATATATATATATATACATATATATATATATATATATATATATATATATACATATATATATATGTGTGTGTGTGTGTGTGTGTGTGTGTGTGTGTGTATGTGTATACATATATATGTATATATTTATATATATATGTATATATATATATATGTATGTATGTATATATTTACATATATATATATATATATATATATATATATATATATATATATATATATATATATATAATTATGTATATATGCATATACATACATATATATTTTTGTATATATTAGTTGCATATGTGCCTTATCTATATTACGTTCAAATCATTATGCCTGTACACACACATACACACACACATACACTATATAAACGTTTCGATTTGTTAAACTAACGGTTACTTTAAATCTTCATAAAATTCACACGAACGAGATTATGAATAATAAATAAAATTTGAATATACTAAAATTTAGCATTACTTACTCTTCAAGCCAAGTAAAATAGTAATCTGAACAAGCTTCCAATAATTCAAACTGCATGGGTCCCTGGCGTCTATGTCACTCCTTCATCAAGCCGATCTATTCGAAAACAGGTGGCTTCTGCGAGTCCCTTTTCGTCTTGATTTTAAAGGTATTTTGAATAGCTAGAGTCATGAAATCTATTCCAAAATGTACGTAAGGAGAACGTATCATAGTTTAGGGTTTAAAATTCGACTTTTTCAGAAAATTGGCCTGAGTTGCACCACCGTCTACGATGCCATTTGCCAATGCCTCTCCTCCAACGGTATGATTGGTTGATTTGCGGTTAGAAAATGGGATAAGATCGTGGTTGTCTGAGGGGACAACCATATTTTTTGTTTGTTTATTTATGAAAAGTACTTTGAGGACTGACAGTCAAGTAGATATTGCCAGTGATATTGCCTAAAGTCTCCAAACGTACTGGTTCGCCTCTCGACTTCGGTCCGGGTTTAGGAAGGGCATTCAATCGGGATAAAGGGTACACTCTACAATATCTAAAAGACTGTTTTTTTGATACATTTTTGAGTTTTATATCTTATCTTTACTAGTTACGAATACTCATGAGAAAGAGTAATAATGTGATCAAAAAGGAAAACGAAAGAAATAGAAAAATAGGAAAATCTAATATGTGACAAAAA
>NW_028234421.1:38832473-38834973 GCF_977035675.1 Penaeus japonicus
TTATATATATATGTATATATATATATATGTATATATATGCATATGCAAACACATACACACAAATATATATATATATATATATATGCATATATGTATATATGTATATCTATATGTACATTATATATATATAAATATATATATATATATATATACACACACACACACTCACACACATGTATCTCTCTCTCTCTCTCTCTCTCTCTCTCTGTATGTATGTATATATATATGTATATATATTTATATATATATATATATATATGTATATATATTTATATATAATATAATGTACATATAGATATACATATATGCATATATATATAAATATATATACATATATATACATACATATATATATATATATATATATATATATATATATATATATATATATATATACCTGTACATACATATACATACACATATAATGTGCGTATGTTTTCGTGTGTTGGTAAACATAATCATAGAAACAGCTGGGAAACCATTAAGCTAATATTTCATTTGAACTGACGCTAGATAATATTGCCTTTGGAATGACAAATTATCAGTCTAGATTTCTGCGCTTAGTTTATGTTGCGGGAACAAACAAAGGGACCTCGATTCGCTCGCCGGATTAATCATTCCGTTACAGAGGATAACGTACTTCGAGAGGATCCATGTAACGCGTTATCGGGGTGGGGGAGGGGGGGAGGACGCCTCGTTATGATAGTTTACACGGTGGTTCGCCATAAAGATTTTGATAACCAGGTCATGGTAAGTAGACAAGCATTTATGCAATTATAACAGTCCTATGTGTGTGTACTGAATTGCCTTTATTTGTTACATATCCATCAATTAATCTCTCCGCCTGCCTGCCTGTCTTCCTGCCTGTCTGCTTGCATTGTTGCATGTCTGTCTGTCTCTCTTTATTCTCCTTTTCTGGAGTAAAGGTGGTGTCTGATGAGTCATATCAAAGTCTTCCGATAACCCTCAGACAGGTTGAATGAAGCACTGTCCTCTATGGCCGTGAAACAGGTGCATCACTCCAGATTCCCCCGGCAGCTGAACTGGACATCAATTATGCGGCATTAATGGAGGCTCAGTCCACATGTCACTCATGGCGGTTCTGGTAATCTGTCCTCTCTACTATGACGGGCGATTTAGCCATTGTGTGTGTGTGTGTGTGTGTGTGTGTGTAAATATGCATGTATATATTTTAGCTTAAGTTTATTATTTTTGGGTGCAAGTGCGTGTACCCCATGTATTATATCTCCTACTATCAGGGAAGATTCGTAGACAAGGCACTCTGATGCACAACTTCCTGAATAAATTTCAAGACTTCGCAAGATTCGGCATGGACCAAAAACTACTGAGTAAATAACAATTGAACTTCAAATATGGAGGGGACTTGGGGGTCTATTGTATCCACATAGAATACAATAGAGGCTCGCAAACAATTATGTTCCTTCCTCCCTTGAAGAGCATTGGAATACAAGGCAGTGTTACTGGTCAGAACCGATCATCCCAGAAGAGCCAGGATGATTCATTGTGGAGTGGAATTCGAGGTGATAATTTGATATCAGCTCTATGGATTACGGGAGGAAATGCAGTATATGTAATATATAGTACATGTTTGTTTATTACGTGTACAAATAGATGAGTATGAAGTAATTGATTATATCTTTCATTGTATAGAAATAATTATTTCTATTAGTATTATCATCATTATGGTTTTCGTTGTTACTATAATTATTAATATCATCAACATTATCAAAATCATAATGATAATGATGATCATCAGTAGCAGTATCATCATTATTTTTCAGCTTATTTTGATTATCATCATTATTGCTCTTATCATTACTATCCTTTTTATTATGATAATTATCAATGTTATCACCATCATTATTATAATTATCATTAATATTATCCTTTTCATCATCATTGTAAAAATGATAATTATTCCTTTATTACCATTTATCATTATCATTGTTATCAATATCATCAGTATTGCTATTCTTTAATAACTTTCTACGCTTTCGCTCATGCTTATCTTCTGCCGCTTATCTACAAGGCAGTGGGTCATAACGAACGACCAAGAGCTGCTTGGATTCTTCTCATGATACTATTCTTAGGTTCCGGTTGTTCCCGACAGAGCTGTCTTATGCGAGAACGCCTTGCCAACGCCCATCCCCACTTTGGCCTTCCGTGTCTCCTTGTCCCTTTCCACACATCCGGGAACCCAATCACGACCCATATGACATCCTTCTCATTTCCCATAGTCTTCCAATTTCCCTCGTCAGATCCTGGTATTGCTACAATTTCTTCAGCTCTTGGAGCCGCAACATCAATTACCTTACACATTTTCTCCTTCTTGACTTTAGCGATGGACATCCTGGCCTCAACTGTAAGTCTCAGAGAATCTTAACCACATCACTTTCATCGACACTTTCTGGCTTGTGTTCATACCACTTATCCTTTCTCTCCAAGTTGTATTTGGCACAGAGTTTCCATTGGATGATCG
>NW_028234421.1:38859973-38864973 GCF_977035675.1 Penaeus japonicus
GTATATATATATATATATATATATATATATGTATATATATATATATATATATATATATGTATATATATATATATATTTATATACATATATATATATATATATATATATATATATATATGTATATGTATGTATGTATATATGTATGTATGTATATATAATATATATATATATATATTTATTTATTTATTTGTTTATTTATTTATTTATTTCCTTTCTCTTAATGTCGGGTCTTTCTTGTCGTCATAAAAGATTATAACATATTTCCCTTTGTCTGTATCAAATGTTACTTTTCCCGGGTTGCCAGAGACCGAACTTTGCGAAACTGCGAGTCTATTGTGTTCTTTTCCTCAATACCATCAGCTGATTAGGTACGTACCCACTCTCCTTAATGAGGTGAGCATAATTGCTGTGAGCTAAAACAAGAAAAAATCATGGTCGAAGTGTTTTATAAATAAACGGTTCTATAGAGATTATATATATATATATATATATATATATATATATATATATATATATATATATATATGTACATGTATATATATATATATATATATATATATATATATATATATATATATATATATGTATATATATACACACACACACACACACACACACACACACACACACACACATACACACACACACACACACACACACACACACATATATATATATATATATATATATATATATATATATATATTCTTATATTCCATTCTTCTTAATCTATCTTTTTAAAAAATATAGAAATTATGAGCGTGTTCTACAACAAGATATCTAACATGACAAGTGGCTTACATAGTCTGTATCTCCATTCGAATATCATTGTTTAGCAAATCCCTGCAATAATCACTGACAGTTTTCGCACCGTCACATTATCATCATCAGTGCAGCGTTTATTTGATCACTTGTGATATTCGTTCATATATATAAAGAGGCATATTAAATTGTATGAATTATTAATCTGGATATTAATTATATATTTTCAAGGGAAGGTTTAATGATACACTCGAGCCTGTTTTAAACTATACTTTGCATAGATAACACGAAACAAAAATGTATAAGGAGGGAGAACAATCACCAATATACTTATATGAATATAAGAGACAGAAGAGATAACCAAGCTATTATTTTGAAGAAAATATAAGGATAAGTCCACAAATACGAATACAAATAAAAATGCAATACAAATTCAAACAGAAACATATCTTTGTTTTTTAATTTAGTTTACATATATGTATGTATATATGTATATATATACATATATATGTATGTATATATGTATATATATACATATATATGTATGTATATATGTATGTATATACATATTGTGATGGGTATAAGATGTGTCCCTACTACGGCCTGTTTGTGTAAAAGGTATATACCCCTAATACTAACACTATTTGTGTAATTGGCACGACGGGTCCCGTCGCTGGCACCCGAATATGTGGCGAGCAGAGATTGATCTAATTCCCACACATAATATATAAAGGGATTACGTGAAACACGGTAGCGAAAACATTAACAATATATTATAAAATCAAGATATATATATAACATTATTTACAAGGGAGGCACGATATATATATATGCAAGGGGGAAGCTAAGCCTATCGCAAAGCTAATAATACCTGAGCTAAAGATATATCAATAACCCTAATATAAACACAACACTAAGGAAAACACAACTCTAAGGAAAACACAAACAATGCACAGTATATGAAATAAGCTAAGTCACTAAAGGCACTAAAACACTGTCTACCTGGAATCCTTGAGGAGGTGAAGTGAGAGGAGGACCTCTCGACTTGAAGGTCGAACTAATTCTGTCTAAATCTATCAATGACCTATTTTGAGGAGGATACCGG
Organism: Penaeus japonicus; assembly: GCF_977035675.1. Classification (NCBI taxonomy): domain Eukaryota; kingdom Metazoa; phylum Arthropoda; class Malacostraca; order Decapoda; family Penaeidae; genus Penaeus; species Penaeus japonicus. The sequence goes on from NW_028234421.1 coordinate 38,861,841, forward strand.
GTCAGTACGAGGGGCAGCGACAATTCTTCTAATTGGTCAGGGAGCTGCCCGATCCGGCGGTGATTGGTCCACGTGGTAATGAGGCAGGACCTTGGCCACGCCCTCCGAACGTGGGTATTCAGGACTGACCTGGAACTGGGAGACATTGGGTTTAAGTAACTAGAAATATTTAATTATTGCTTCGATATGAATTTTGAATCTTTATCATATACAATAAGACCTTCATATCGCTCGACCACGTTACCCCAAATCGTCCCGATTTGGTAAGAAAATTAGATATAACGAAAAGAGAATGCCAAAATCAGCGATACTTAGCAGAGAAAACAGGAGATCCGTGATCAGTGGAGCTCTTGAAAATATACGAAGAGATCAGGAAATGCCGTGGCAACGTCTCGATTAGTGCACAAGATCACACGGTTGTGCAATCAGTGCAGGCTTCGAGATGGGCTGCACTGGTTACAGGATTGACACGTCTGGTTGACATGCCCTTCTGCATCCATCACTATCGTATCTGAAAAACTTTATACACGTAACTAGTGCATACGATAGTTGTAGAGGGGACAGGGTAAAGGGCGTAGGAGCAGAAATTATGCAGATGCATGTTATAAGATAATTGGTAATAGTAGTTATGAATTGACTAGCTGAAAATAACATGCAGTATAAAATGAAAAGATATCAAAAGTATGTATACAATAAGTGCATTGCTAATTATTAACATATTATTATGTCATAATGCTTAAAACGATTAAAAAATTAGCAAGTAAGTTATGCTAAGTTATAGTATATACTCATAAATTGGTATATCCAGTAATGGTAAATATAGTATAAAAAGATACAAAGATACGACTTGCGAATAAGCATCGGGTGATGCTGTGTCTTGCTCGTAGTGCGATGCAACCAACATGCGACCAAGCTCGAATCATCAGCTGTTTCAAGTCAGGTATCTGTTTAAGATCAGACTGGGGAAAAAATCATTAGGAGTCCCGGGCTTCAGGATGAACCCGAGAGTTGCAAGAATGCAAGGAGTTGACTGCATCAGGAACCGTATACAGCATAGAATGGTCCTGGTAGTCGACAGATAGGGTAGTTACCAGCAGGAACTATCTGCAAGGTATAGCGAAATTAGTACTTCATATTGAAAAATAATCATATATGCAACATAATCATATGATTTGGCAATAACAAGAAATAGGAAGTATTTACCTGAATTCATGTTATTTGCTGACAATACTTACGCAGTAGCAGACCGGATTCATTGAGGGATGAACTATGTGAAAAATATGTGTCTGCTTTGATAAGTGATGAGTAATGAAAAAAATGATAAGTTAAGATGTAGTTTTTCCATTTACTAACTGGGTCTAGTCCTTCGGGGAGTGAAGGCACGGCATATGAGCCAAGGTCAGTAGCAAATTAGAACAATGTAAATGTGTATGATGCATGTAAAAAAAAATAATAGCCAAATTACCAACCATATCTAATCCTTAAATAGGCGTGACCGGAAGTCAAGATTTGAAGCAAAGTGGGTAAAAAAATATCATGAATATGCTTATGAAAGAAAAAAAATAATATTAATCCAAATATCAACCGAATCCAGTCCTTCAATTAATTAGAAGGCACGACATGAGTCAGAACGGATGAGAATGGAAAAAATTAATGTTAATGAGAGCTGAAAGAAAAAAATATTAATATAATATTGACCTGGAGGTCGTTCCGTTACGGAATGGGTGATTTACCGTGATTGACCATGCAAGTGGTCGGTAAGATCATGCGCCAAATTGAACTCGTCCCGTGGGGAAACGCTGTCTTAGCTCGAGAACAAAGATAAATATGATGAATTATTAGACTACGCTAAGATATTTCAATTGCGTGGCCGAACTCGTCCTTCTGAAATAAGGTGCGGCGTAATAGCCAAGATCGGGGCAACTGAAAGAAATACCATTAATATGTGCATAGCTAATAAAAATGCGGAGTTAGCAAGCCTGGAACGTCTGATAAGTGATAAGCGCGCTGTCTCTGTTTGAGAGAATTAATTGTGACGTCAGGTTGTCAAGATCTCCGAGGCGCGGTGCACCGGAGTGCGAAAAATAACCCGTAATTCGCGGTTTATTCAATTTTGGTACCATAGATACGCGTAATTAGGGTGAGATGCACATGCAATGGGCGTCATGCAATGAAGGCCCGATAAGTGAGGTACAGTAGCTGGATAAAGGCAAAATTAAGCTGAAAAGCTGTAAATATGAAATGATAAGTAAACCTTTTCCTGACTGTCCTAATGAACGTTCAGTTCAATAATATCATGATAAGATATTTGGCGTTCCGATTGACCCATGAAATGTTTCGAAAGGTCGGAAACTCGGAGAGGCCTATGATGATAACAAATTGCTTAATGTTGTCGAAGTCGACAATTGCTTAAAAATAAAAATAATGACAATCATATCATAAGATGATTAAAGTTACTTGCAATTAAACAATGAAATATGGAAGTAACAATAATCGATAATGCAATGAAAAATGCAAAGATAGTCGAATATGACTATACAATGAAATAGGAATAAAGCAAAGAAACGAACATGCATCTGTCAACATTTCTAGCTAAATGTGATGATAAATCATAATATGAAGTGATGAAATATGTTAAGATATGAAATAATTGTCAGAGAGATTGTAATGAATTAACAATCATAAGTCCACAAAGTCATAAAAGTGAACAAAATTATCAAAACATATACTGTCGAATGTTGAGAATTATAGAATTTCACAAAGACAGTTTAAATTGTAAATCCAATTATCGGATTACAACGTGACCGAGTGAGGTCAGTAGTGTGACCATTAATCGAATCACAAATGACAAATAATGTCATGTTACAGAAGATCCAGATATATAAGTCATGCATTAAGAAATATACAAACGTATATGCAGACAATAAAATAAATGAAAATGTAGAGAAAATCATAGTAAGACACATATATAATTTTAATTGTCGCAACGATTTTCTTTCGAATTCACACGTGCAAGAATGACATAGGATAAGGTCACATACAGAATGGTCAAGAAATGACCGAAAGGTCACGTGTGAAACTACCATCCTAATTAACACGGACATGAAGTTGATCACAAGGGACAGAATGGTCG
>NW_028234421.1:38897473-38899973 GCF_977035675.1 Penaeus japonicus
ATGTTCATTTTAAGGCCAATCTTTCCCTATTTAAATCACTTATTAATAGTTGTAATTCATCTGCTGACTCGCCTAAAGAACAATGTCATCTGCAAATCTTAAATTGCTTAAGTTCTCATTCCCTATTTGAATCCTTTTCTCCTTCCAATCTAACTTCTTGAATACTTCCTCTAAGCAAGCTATGAACAGCTTCGGTGAGATGGTGTCTCCCTGACTAACACCCTTTTTTATTGGTATTTTATTGGTTTCTGCGTGGATTTTGATGGTCACTGTACCATCTTTATATATATCTTCTAATAATCTGCAATATATTTCATATACTGCTTGTTTACGAATTGCATTTTGTACAACAGATATCTGTACCGAATCGAATACCTTTTAATAATCTACGAATGCCATACACAGGGGAATCCTAAATTCGTTTGATTTCTCCCTTATTTGGGCTAGTGTGTGGATATGGTCTGTAGTTGAGAATTCGCTATGGAATCTTGTCTGTTCCCTGGGTTGTTTTGAATCTAATGTATTGGTGATACAGGCTGTGATGATTTTTGTGAACAGTTTATAGAATACTGAAAGGATGCTTATAAGTCGGTAATTCTGTAAGTCTTTTGTGTATTAAAATGATTATTGCGTTTTTCCAGGATTTCGGATTTTACCGACGCTTAGACATCTGTTAAAAAGACTGGCCAGTTTCACTGCCGCAATCTTGAATAAGATCTACACTAATGCTGTCTTCTGGTGTTTTTCCTCTTTTCATACCTTTTAGTGCCCTATTTACTTCCTCTACCGAAATGTTTGGAACGTCTCCAATGGTTGTGTTTGTCTCCATACGTGGTTGATCGTTTGTGGTATAAGTCGCTACAGAAGTCTTCTATCACTTTGATAATTTTTTTTTTTTTTTTCTATGTCACCTCTCCATTAGATTTCTTTACTGCATACATTTGGTTTTTCCCTATTCCAAGCCTCCTCTTTGTTGCCTTAAGGCTGGTGCTGACAAGCAGAGCTTCATTTATTTTTCTTATGTTAAATTTGCATACATCCTCTTTCTTTTTCTTGTTTATCATCTTAGTCAGCTCTGCTGATTCTATCTTGTCTCTGATTGATGTTATTTTCATGTCACTATTCTCTTTCATAAGTTTTTTTGTCTCTACCTATAACTTACTAAACTTTTCTTTTTCGTTTTTACCCCCTATTTCAAGTGCAGCTTCCTTTAATATCTCACTGAATTGGTCGTTCATTTGGCCTATGTCAATATATTCTTCGAGAGCTGAGTATTTGCTTCGGATGTTAATACTGAATTCTGTCGTCCTGTTCTTAATATTAGTTAGAGTAATGAGAGGCTTCTGTATGAGCTTGTTTCGTTCCATTCCTAGCTGTAATTTTACTATACTTCTGACCAGTCTATGGTCGCTACCGACATTTACTTTATTGATAACGTTTATGTCTTGTACAATGTCGCGCCTATTAGTGATTATGAAGTCAATTTCGTTTTTAATGACAGATGGGGATTTCCATATCCATTTCCTCCCGGGTCTCTTTTCGAAGAAAGTATTCATAATATTAAGGGATTGATCATCAGCGAATTCTATTAGCCTTTGCCCTCTCTCATTTCTGGTGCCTATTCCGTGTTTCCCAACCGAGGTTTCTCCATCTTCCCCTATTCCTATCTTGGCATTAAAATCACCCATAATCACGGTAAAATGGGTTTTTGCTCTATCGGTAGCTGCTTGCACATCTTCATAGAAGCTCTCTATCTCCTCATCACTGTGACTGCCGGTAGTTGCATATACTTGGATAATTTTTAGATTATATCTGTTGTTTAGTGTCAGTATTATAGAAACTACTCTTTTGCTCACACTGTAGAATTCCCTAATATTTTTTTTGAGGCGATTGTGAACTAAGAAACCTACTTCTAATTCTTGTTTGCTATCCAGGGGTTTACCTCTCCTAGCCTTCTAAGTTCCTCAAGCAGTGTCAAAAGATCAGATTCAGTTTTCAGAGTCCTTACATTGTATGTGCATGAATTCATCATCTTTAGGCGTCCTGGGTCTAACCGGATATTTTTAGCACCCTCTGCTCCAGAACGATCCTGATCGCCACCATGACCAGGGGCTCCTTGGCTTCCGGGGAATGAGGGCCATTTTCTTGACTGGGAAATCATATTTAAGAGGTGTGTGGCCTGATACCCCCACCTATAGGCCCTATTTGTGCATGGTGGGGGGAGTAATTTTGGTCAGGAGGCTACCTTTAATCTCTAGTAAGACGCTTGAGTTAGTCTCGCGTGTTATTAGATCTTAATATCCCCCGATCTATCTCACAACCTTTTGCTCTACTCATGTGAGAATGGACATTTGTTTATATACACGTGCAGGGCCTACGCAAAAAAAATGCATTCTTGCATGTTTATGCGCACTCCCATGACAATTATGCAATTATGCTCGTACTCCAAGTGGATGTCTACGCCCGTATGTATGTACATAACACTCATATATAACAGCAT
>NW_028234421.1:38917473-38922473 GCF_977035675.1 Penaeus japonicus
CTAGCATCTAGACATAATCTCACACTAATTGGTGAAGCGGTAGTTTGTTTCTCGAACGCAGCTGGGTTTCTTATGAATATTTGGCGAAGTAGCGTAAAAAATAATGAATGCTTGGGTAATCGCACTCCAGCGATGGGCGTAAGCTGTGGTGTTGCATGCCGTACGTCCTAATTGCAAGCAATACTAATATATACAGTTACATCAAGATTCATCGGACACAATCGGCGGCTCCTGACAAGTGAAAGTCTTAACCCTCGTTTATAGTTAATAATCTGTCGCTCTTTCCCGACAGAAGCGGAATGATATTTGTAAATGATTATAAGAGATATTGGCCGATAATTTAAATAATTGTTTCCGAATTTCTGGTTAATCAACTGATTGTTGTACTGAGCGACATATGAATTTTATAGACATAATTGACCACTTCATTTCTCAAAATGATTCATTACTGTGAACAAAATATGGATATTAGATGTTACATTTGGCAAACATCCCGTTGTAAAAATAAGTTTGCAATTAGTATTATCATTCAGGATTTTGAAAATGTCTTTTTCATTATATCCTTCTCATATAACTATCCAACTAAACATTTGTTAATTATAAAACTACAAAATACTAGTAAATGGGTTTTTTCATCATCAATTTGCCTATTAGATGTCAACCAGGTTCTCACGAGAAACACAGAAGGCACAGCTATATGCATGCATAAGAAACTGGAAAGATCATACTGGTCAGTTAAAGAAAAAAAATGTAATAAAAAACAACAACAATTATTAAAGTGCATTTCCAGACACAAATGGGGCGCTGATACAAAGTCTTTTCTAATGCTATATTACGTCTGAACTAGATTAAGTGTCAGTCGTGCGAGACTCGGCAACGACCTCAACTCGGAAAGGTTTGGAAAACTGCTCGTTGCGTATGTCTCAAAGCCCTGAAATGCTCCCGTTTAGAGCGTCATGAGTATTTACCCTTCGTCTCAATAAGCATTGCTATATGCCGCCAAAATAACCAGAGAACCCGACAGGCCATGGCGAAAATTACCCTTCCATTAGACACCAAAACCTCAATGAAAAAGATAATAGATATCTCAACCGTCGATTCATTTCAACAAAGCGATGTCGGAAACCCCCGCAATTAAATCGTGGTCGACTGGTCGCCATCAGCCAAACCACGGGGTCGGAGGCGGAGGTACGCCAGCGGTCCAGTGATCCTCATTAATTAAACATGTTTGCCTTTTCCATCTGTATACCGACGGCTTCAAGACTTATGAGTGAATAGATGCGAGTGTGTTGTCGACTGAATGCCAGATGAGATTCAGATTGCCGAATCACATATAGATTTTGCCGAAAGTTCGATAAAACTCTAGATTTTGCCCTATCGATGATCCACGATAAAAAAAATCACATTTTCAGACTCTTCGAGTTCACTTGAAAAAATAAATCCCTAGAAACCACAAAAAATGAATTACATAATAATATCATTCGTAAGCGACATTGTGCCATAAAATCAGTCAAGCTGATATTGGTACATGGAAACTCAGGCATCTATGGCGATGAACAGGTAACAAATCAGACGGGTCAACTGGTGTTCTGGACCCTAGCATAGTCCGCACGGATCTCGGGTATTCTGTTACCTTAAAAAAATAATCCATTTCCTGTGACAATAAACACAAAACCATGATAGATTCGATAGATGTGAGGAGGTGGTATTGGATCCCTTTAGGCCTTACACACCTCATTCCCTGTTTTGAAAAATAAATTCCTTCAACAATGCGCCCACTGCAAAAGAAATATCTCAATAGGGAACATTCTGACATTAGGGCCTTACAATTAACGAATATTACAATAATCACTGATTCAAATGTGCGAACCTTATGAGTTTTTCTAGCATGCTTGCACCATTGGGTTAATGACCTTGGCATGTGTCACTGGTTGATACCAATAGCAATCAAGCATGCGCGCGCGCGCACACACACACACACACACACACACACACACACACACACACACACACAAATATACACATACAGACTGCAAATTTGTCACCAGCCCCTCAAGCAGATGTCTATATTTTATATTGGGCGAGTTATATTCAAAACGCGAGATACGCGTGCCTAGCCAGTGGTTCAGCGTCGTAACACTCATAAGTTTCACCGATAAAAGAATATACAGATATACGCTTTTATTCTTTACTATTTATAGTATACATAGTTATACATGCCTGTTGAAAAACTAACCCATACATATAGTTTTTGAAATAGCAAAATATTTTGAAAATGGTTACTATTTTGCAACTGAACATCTGTATCGTGTCCAGGGAGACTCGTAACTCACTGAATGCTATATCTGATAACCTCATATCTGTCGTCTGACACACTCGTATGCTGGAGAATATCAGACTTCGATGACCAGACAAGATATCACCAACAGCATGACTAACTTCGCTTCTTATTCGTTTTTTTTCCCTTCATATATCGAATGTTTCACTGATCTGCCAATACTTTTTTGTATCTGTTCATGTCCATTGATATATCCTTAGCCACGTATCCCATTTCATATTACTGTTGCGTTACCGGTTCCTGTCAGGTGCTTTTCGACGTGTTTGTAGGATAATCTCCCGTGTGATTGATCTTTTAATAATTTCGACTTGAAGAAATATCGTAGGAAGGACCCCTGTGTGGACCTCATATCACACGAATATTGCTTGACAGAATTAAATATATTCTGCTAAATGTTCCCTGGATGAATCTTTGCGTCCACACTAAAATATTTCATTTCATACAGTTTTTTTTTCTTCTTCCTGTAAATCCCAATATGAAAATCACTGTAATTGAAAATACAGGTAGAGATGTTGTATGTTATGCATTTTGTGTCTGATGTGATACCTTCCATTCGATATTGGTTAAATGTTATGAATATTGAATGTATACAAAAATACCAGAACTTCATACAACTTATTATTTAGATTGTATTTTACAGTGAAATGCATGAATATCACTGATATTGAAAATACACGTTAGCTGCAATTGTTGCAAATAATTTTTCTTTTGCAGAACATAATCTCTATGAAATCCTTGATGTATAACACTTCCCATTACAGATTCAAGATTAGCATTGAAAAAAACGTTTTACAAATGTATCCATTTTTCTTTATTTTTATGACTGGAACGCTTTAGAATTTCATCGCGTAATCGTGCTGTAATTTGAACTTAGGTAACGAGTTGAAAATTATTCAAAAGTAAAATCACAAACAATGTATTTTTTTTCAGTTACTTGAACAACGAACCAATATTTGTGAGTTGTAAACGGAGAAGATATCTAATTTTACGGTCATTTATTTTATTCTTTCAGTGGTTTATGCTAGTGTTACGAAATATCAATTGTAGTGAGGAGGATAGAAAAGCGGTATGAAAAAGTGAAGTACAGCTTTCATTTACTGCGCATCACACTCGTCACTCTTATTTATAGCCACACCTATGTAAATCGTTAATTGGGAACACCTACTCAGTTTCTGAGCAACGCAAACACCGAGCTTACTTCATTCCCAGTGTAAATAGTGGCGATTGAATGTTTGGTTTACCTCAGATAATAGTTTGTTTGTATTTTTGTTAGGAAAGTAGGCAGAGCTCTGTGAGGTTGAGGAGTTTATTTAATGATCTCGGATCAATCCTAACTTATACATGGACATATTTGGGAGAGGAGTGAGAGTGTCACATCTAGAGAAGAATAGTCCACGTTGTTCTTTACGGTATTGAAATGTACCACAGGGGAATGCAATCGACTCAGGTCGACGGGTTCACCAAAAGAAAGGAACGGTGAGCAGTAGAACAAAAAAACATATAGGTAGATGTTTAATTGCCTGATGGTAAATTGTTTCACAAAATGGAGCCATACTATTGCACAAACTTCCATTAAGCAGAGTTCAAGTTTATGGTTATCGTTTGTCTTTGTATTACTTTGAACACAAGTGAAGTGTGGTCAGGATAATTGGCTCAGCTTAGCGCCCGTCGACTTCGTTGTATTGCAATACTGTAAGTACGGATTCGTCAGCTGGTACTTCTCAACACTGGCATGGAGGCGTAGCTCCCTTGAATACTTCAGATGACTTTGTGCCAAAATTATTTAGACACTCCTGGACACAGACATACCTTCAATCTTATAATGAGCTGTTTGTGTTTGATTTCGAGCTGCTCCAGATAGACAGGATGTTGAAATGCTGTCAGCTTACAGAGTAGTTTCTTGGCATGAAAAAGGACTCACCTCGTCTAGGCTATGCCGTACCTCCGCCATGGGCACAGTCTGCATCCGAGTTCTAGGGCATGAAAAATGGTGAGAAGAATGACTTAATACCACAGACTCGATTAAGAGTGGAGGTGAAGGGGGCCATCGCAGGTATCATTCTTTGGAGGTGGCGGATTTGCATAAAGAGACGAAACTGTGTCCATGAGGGTATCACGCAATGCCTTATCGCTGCACAGAGGCTATCGCCATCATGGGAGCATATGTGATATATACCAGGGTAAGAGACAAGGCACTCTGCAGGCATAGCTTGCAGTATAGCAAGCCCAATGACATTTAAGCATTTATGTAAACGTTTATGTATATTATATGTAAACATTAAAATGACACACACACATCGCTCTATTCCGTTTAAATGGTTAAATGAATAAGTAAATGTTGAATACTTGAGTATTCATAAGTTAATGATGTGCTAAAAATATGCAAGCAACACTACTCTTAACATGTCATGGATAGTGAAAAAAATAAGTGTAATTGTTAAAAAAAGTATTGCAGATAATGTAATGTCCTTTGTATGTATACCCGTTTTTATGCATAGTAATACCGATCTAGAAAAATAAATCTACATTGACAAAAAAGGTAAAAAATATAAATTTCGAATGTTCAGCTAAGTAAAATATATCTTTCGGTTACTCTCCCGTGCCTTTACTTTCTTTTCATCCCAGTGTACCTTTTTCCTTCCTCATTTATGGTTTACTCTTT
>NW_028234421.1:38964973-38967473 GCF_977035675.1 Penaeus japonicus
GGCACGCAATAGTCACCTTATTAAGCTCACAAAATTTCAGGTTCACTAAGGTCCTTGATTTCTTTTCTTTCTTTTTCTTACCTGATGGTTTGAAAGTAGATAAGTAAATGAATTGGTAAACAGATAAAAAAAATATATAGAGATATAGGTAGATAGAGAGATATACTATAAAAATCTAACACTGAAGGTTCCCCTTGTACAAATAAGCAGTGACTACTCGTGATTGAATGGCAGAGGGCACGTAGATTTGGTAAATATGTATCATTGTTTAATCGAATGTAAACAACACAATATTATTCATTATAGGATACATCAGAACACATGAATACTCAGAGCACAAAGGGAATGAAAAGTGAAGTACAACAAGAAAGAATACATAAGTGTTTTAGCCGAGTGTGTACTTCAAGAAAAAAAAAACGGATGAAAGAGAAAGAAACGTGAGAAAAGAGACGGAGAAGAACAAAAGGTTGAAGATTTTGAGAGAGAGAGAGAGAGAGAGAGAGAGAGAGAGAGAGAGAGAGAGAGAGAGAGAGAGAGAGAGAGAGAGAGAGAGAGAGAGAGGAGAGCAGAGGGAAAATTCCCCTTTGGTTAAGGAAAGAGGGAGTCCGAAACAAAAGCTGGCAAGAGAAAGGGGAGACCGAGGATGGGGAGAAACAAAATTGGGGGAAAGGGAGGATGGAAATTCCAATGTAAGGAGAGTGGATTGTTTCCGTTCATGTTAAGCTTCATGTTGCCTGCTCTTCAAATGTGTCTGCATCTTCATTCCATTTTCTGAGCTGGCAAGCCCAACCCGAAACCTATAGAAGGGATTGGACACGGAGAGTGGAACAGAGAGCGGCCATGCATGTATGAAAATGGAAAGTCCTTGCAATGTCGATCAGTCGTGGAAGCAGAGTTTGAATAATGGCTTGCATCATCTTTGGTGAAGGCTGTCACCATCACAGAATTCCTCCCTGGACACACTGCAGTGTTAAGTGTTTTAATCAATTTACGATATCATCAATCACATGTCTTGGCATTCTGCTATGACACCATGTATCATCAATTTCTCGGTTTCATTCCTCAACTCACACATGTCATGTGTGTTGTGATATGAATGCCATTTATCACAGCCAGCCTCTTAGTTTCATTATCAAACTCTGAAATATTAAGTGCAAGCTTATGTTGTCATTACGCCTCATCTGGCTGCTTTGTAAACCATACATACATAGCACATGTGTGTTTATGTATATATATGTGTATATATATACGTATATACATATACAAACAAATGCATATATATATATATATATATATATATATATATATATATATATATATATTTATATATATATGTATGTGTGTGTGTGTGTTTGTGTGTGTACATATGTGTATTCATATATATATATATATATATATATATATATATATATATATATATATATATGTATATATATATATATATATATATATATATATATATATATATATATATATATATATATACATATATATACACATAGATGTATATGTACATATATTTATATGTATATATATATATATATATATATATATATATATATATATATATATATATATATATATATATATATCATATATATGTGCATGTATGTTTGTTTGTATCTGTTCGTATGTGTATATATCTAAGACGGTTGTACATATAGAATTAGTCTTCTTTTTAAAAAGTTTTCTGAACTAGTGGGCAATCTCCATTCAGGATCAGGGCCGTGTAATGGTGGATTAATTGTGCGGTGATTAACTGAGAGCTTGCTGTGTCCAATTACCAAGATGTAAAGAAAGACCCGCGCTGGCGGCACAGCCATGACCTTTTCTCTGTTCACATCTGCCCTTTCTCCAACAATAAAAAGAATTACTCTTCTTGATTAAAGAACCGAGGCGAGTAAAGAATAAAAGAACAATAAAGGCGTTGATGACAAAAACCCAAAGAGAGAGAGAGCGACGGAGGAAGGGACGGGAAACCGCAGGACGCAACCCTGTCTTCAAGAACCACTTTGTTAATTGAGGATTAACGCCAAATGTAAATGCGAGTACCGGACTAAGATGAGTCTCGGCTTCACGTCTTTTTCTGGAGTCTTATTCCGAGTAAAATGACGATGGATGTTGAGCTACAACGTTGAGGAAGTCGATTATTGCAATCCATTTTTGCGAAGAAGCTGAATGTCCTTCCTGACAGTAAGACGTAATTTGCTGCTTAAAGTGAGTTGTCATTAGTTTGAAGGCGAGTTTTCATTATTAGTACTTAGCTAATGTTTTTTTTTTTTTTTCTAAACTTAATAAATGTCGGGATACGGCTGTTGTGTGACCCTGGATGTTGCGTCATATATGATATACCCTTTTTTTGCGGTAACCATATTCACCAACTGTTGGATAATATATATGAAATTATGTGAATTCTTTTTATATTTTCGTGTCTTTCCATATTTGCATGTCATTTTCGCGCAGCCATTGTAAACTTGTCACTTTGACGATTCATAGTTTT
>NW_028234421.1:38977473-38992473 GCF_977035675.1 Penaeus japonicus
TCCATTCACCTTTATCTCCTTCCACCTGTGCTTCCTCTGCCTCCTCTACAGCACGCCCACCCCCCGCCCACCCACCACCATCCTCGCTTGGAATTTCTGGCACGCTGTTCTTTATCCATCACATACTTTTTTCATCCTTATTATCATCATCACCCTTATTATTGTTATAATGATTATCATTTTCATTATCATTTTCATCATCTATATTATTATCTCTCTTCCATTTTTTTCATCCTTATTATTATCATCACCGTTATTATTGTTATAATGATTATCATTTTTATTATCATTTTCATCATCTATATTATTATCTCTATATCGTTATCTTTTTCATCATCCTTATTTCCATTCCCATTATCGCTATTATCATAATCATCATCATTATCATCATTACTACTATGATTGCGATTATGATATTTAATTGAAGTAATATAAAAAAGAGCACCAACAATGATTAAAATAATTATAATGATAGTACTATTACTACATCTACCCATGGTGATAATAATAGTAATAATAATAACAATAGCACTGCTATTGATAGTAATAATAATGATATATAATGATAATGATAGAGATGATAATGATAATAACAATAGTAATAACAATAATGATGGAAGGGATTATACGGATAACAAGAACAACAACAATAATATATGTATATTGATGATAATGATAGTTTTGATAATAATGACAATAACAATAATAATGGTAACAATTTTGAATTCTGCTGTTCTACTGCTGATTATTATGATGATGATCATCATGATAATGATGACGCTAATAATAATAGCAATAGCGGTAATAACAATAATGATAACAATAATGATGATGACATTGATAATAATGATAATAAAAACAGTAGTATTAGAATGGTAATACTACTACTAATATCAGTGATAATAACAAAAATGGTAAAAAAGTATGTAATGATAATATTGACAATATTGATGATGATGATAACGACAACAACAAAATTACCAATACTAATAAAAATAATTATGATAATGACAGCAATAATAGCAACAAGAACGATAGCAACAACTACAACAAGAATTATTTTGATAATGATAATCATAATATAAGATTGAAATTATTATCATTATCATCATTACTATAATGATAATAGTGTAAGGTGGCCAGATGCTGCATCTCGCGCTCTCCGCGAGCAGGCGCGCTCTCTGCTCTCCCGTTCTGGCTGTCCTGGCCGGAGGACTGGACGTTGCCTGTCGCCTGTTTCTTTTTTTTTAATTTATTATTTTCATTTTATTTTTTCATCATTTTGGTTATTTTCCCCTTTTAACAAAAGTTTTCTGAATTTATTTTTTTTATTTTATATTACGAGACCTTGTATTGAATGTTTTTTTTTGCCCACGTTTTATTTTTTTTTTTTTTTAAAATGTTTTTTGAATTTGGTCTCAGTGTTTCTTTGATTTTTATTTTAAACTTTTGGGGAAACGTTTTATGTATTTTTTTTTTGCTTCGTTTTTTTCCTTTTAGTTTTATATTATTTTTTGGATTTTATACATTTTGTTTTAATATGTATCTTCCTTTTATGTTGTCTTTTTTTTTTGAATTTTTTATTTTAAAAATTCATAAAATAATATCCTCTGACGTCACCGAGGCAATGTTGGGCGTTTTTTAAAAAATAAAAAAGAGGGCGGTCCCGACAGTGAACGGGTTTCATTTACTCCAGTCCTCCCAAATAAAATTTTTTAAACCCGGTGTGTCGCCATTTTGGATATTCTGGTCGAGCCAAGGGAAATGAACAACGGGATACGATCACGAAGGGCAAGGTTAAATACTGAAAGTGCCTGACATTCTTTGCTTAGGAGCGGGACGTGATTTTAAAGAAAATTTTTATTAAATCTGATCAAACCCCTTTTTTTTTAACTTGGCTGGATTCCTTTTACCTAGTCTTTTTTTACTTTGTGGTAGGGAAATCTGGGGTTTTTTTTATTTTAGACACCCGACTGTTGTTTTTTTTTCTGCCGTACTTAATTTTTGTCATTTTTTTTAAACCCTTTGGGAGTGGCGTAGACCCTTTCTGAACTAGCCTTTTTTTTTGCCATTGTTTCATTCTGGCCCGTACTTTCCCCTCGGGAGTATCTTTTTCTTTAGTTTTTTGGGATACGGCAGCCCTTTTAAACATTTTAAGTGCTTCGCACATGTTTTGGCATTTTATTTTTACAAGTATTTTTTTTTTTTTATTAGTTTTTTTGAATTTGTTTAATAGGCTGAGCATCAGAAAAAGATTGTCACGCTGAATAACCCATTTAAATGATCAAATTCCCTCCCCCACGCAACCCCAATTTTCAGGGTTTTGAATTGACCCGGGTTAGCCAGCCCCCTTGCGCTTGGTTTTTCCCCGGCCAGCATCACGGAGGGCAAAAAAGTTTTTTACATTTTTACTTGATGAAAATGGGAGGGGCCCCCGGGTTAAATACGGACATCAACCCTACAGCATGTTTTTGGGGGGGTTTTGCGGTGGGTATTTTCCCTGCCCTGAGTTAACGCTTTTTGATTAAAACCCTTTTTTGAGTTTAGACGTCCAGTAATTTTTTTATATCATGCATGTCTAATTTGTTGGAGCCACTCGTTTCTCATTTAATTTTTTTGTTTTATGTTTGTCATGTTTTTCAATTTTTTCAGGTTTTCAAGCCCTTTTTTTTTTTAGTATTTTTTTTAAGAGCCCCGGCTTTCTTTTCCAGCTTTTTACCCCTCTCTTTCAGATTTTAGTTTGGTTTTTTTAAACTAATCGCCAGCCGCCTAGCTAGTTTTATTGTGGCTCCCCTTTAGTTTGGAAATGTTTTCATTTTATTTTTTAAACCCTTTTAAACCCCCCCCGCCAGTTCGGGTTTGCTTTTGTGCAGCTCGTTGTTGTGCGCCCTGTTGTTTTTTTTTTGGCTATTGTTCCGGGGGGTTGTGTTCTTTAAACCTTGTGTTTTCAGTTCTGATATTTGTTTTGGGGTATTTTCCCTCCCCCCCCGTTGAGATTTGTCATTTCGTGGTTTTGGGCATGCCGAACACGAGAGAGAGACAGGAAAGTATCAGAGACTCCAACAGTGCCGAAACCCCCAAAATTTGAGCACCCAAAACCAACTTCGTAAGGTCCCCCCGACACCCCACGTTCCTGGGGGATCAAACCCTGAGTCCGTGAGGCAGTGGGGGGGTTTGATGGAACCCGAGGGTCCCCTGTTCTTTTTCAAACATGGAAAAAGTTACTCGTCGTGGGCCAAAAGGGTCGGGAGTAACAAGGAGCGGGAAACGAAGCCCCGTTTTACAACCCATGAAGAAGCCCTTGGGGGAACGGTTAGGGCCCTAAAAGTAGAAAAACCCACCTTTGCGAAGAGGGGCAAAAACCCCGGGAAAACCCTGTGAGGAAATGAAAAGGTCCCTTTCCTTGAGAGCAGCTCCGTAGCCAGTCGAGTCGAAACCAGAGAAAAATGTTTTGTTCATGTCCACAGCAGGCCATCCAAACCTCACCGCCAAGAAAAGTGCCCAAGACGGGGAGGGGAGAAGAGAACCCGACCCCAACCCCCAAACCAGGGGAAAACCAGGGGCTGCAAAGTCCCGTATACGCTTTAAACGCTCCCCCACCCAAGCCAAAGAATCTTTTGTGCCCAAGCCATCCACCAGCCACCCATCATAAAAGGGGCAGTCGTTCTCCCCCCTGCCTATCCTCTTTAGCCGTCCCCCAGACCCCAAAAGCCCCCCAGAGCCTAAATATCGTACAAAAGGGTGAACAACGCCAACACAACACCTTAGCCGTCTCTGGCCGGGAGCAAGCAACTTTTTCCAAAAAAGAGAGGGGGCCAAACGCCCCAGCGCCCATGGAAGTTCGGGAAATCCTCCTCTCTTGGCCATTAGCACCCAGTTTTTGGGTTTTTAAACAAAGGGGAAAAACAGTCCCCCACTTTCAGGGAACACCCTTTGGCTTTGCCAAGCCCTTGAGGAAAAACCAGGGCCAAAAAATTTAAGGTTTGGGTACGTGCGATTACGAAGAAAATCGTGAAGAAGCCACATCAGAAGTTTCATTCAGGCAGCCCGTGCAACTGCAGAGGGGCCGCAGAACGATTATCAATTTTTCCCCCCTTTTTGATAGCAATTCAAAAGGGGTGGAGACATTAAAAGGCCCGCGGGGTTAACGGGTTTGTAAGTTTCCAGGCCCCCTACACTTCCTTGGAACTTTTACAAAAGGGGCTGTATGATAATACACCTGGCACCCTTTACCAAAAGGGTCCAATGGATTTTTTTCCCAGTCGAAGGGAACGTGTACCGGGTAAAGAAGGATCCACCCCGAGGCCCAAATTGGTTCCTTCCGAACCCAGTCAGCGGTGTTTTCTTGGGCAGATCCCCAACCCTGGCTGCGAAGACTCCCCTTTTTTCAAGGAGGGGGAAAATTTTGGTCCAACCCACAACTGCTGAAGCCCCAACGCATTTTGAAAAATTTTCGCCAAAAAAAAATCAGACCCCTAGGGAGGCCTTGCCAAAATGAAGTATTTCCCCAAAAATCCTTTGTCGCCCCCCCACATGGCCGGGATCTATACGCCATGCCCGTTGCCACTGACTATCGAGCCGATCCCCCAGTTTTCCCCCCCCACCCGGGTTTGGTGGTGTGAACATCATCAGTCACACGCAAAACACATCAGAATGCAGAGCCCCGGCTGAAAAATCCTTGATCCGCATCCCCACGCCCAACGCTGCACCGTGCCGTGTGCCAGGCCAAATTTTGGGGGGGATTGCCCCTTTCCCCCCACGCCAGGGGCCACGCTCCGCAGGCGCCCGGCGGACCTCAAGCCGGAGCACTTCCCCGGCAAGTTACACCCCCCAAGGGGTGACCGCACGTAAAGACCAAAACAACTTACCGGACCGGGGCCCTCGTGGCACTCAATATTAAGATTCAAATCCCTATGCTTCCTCGACACAGGTTCGGAAGTGACGATTCTTTTAAACCTCAAGGCCTCAAAGGATTGATCCTCATAACCACCTGGGACAGGAGAGAAAACTGCGTGTATTCTACGAGGTGTATCAGCCAATAATTGAGACCTTGTTGGGGAGGTGACCCCGGGCTTCCACGTGAACTCGGATTTAGAGATACGCCATACAGTTTTTGTGTGGATTAAGAAACCCCCGCGATGTTCTTTGGGGATGGGGCCTTCTTGCGGAAAACCCCCTTTGGTCCCCTCCCTCTAACTGCAGGATATCAGCCTATTTAACCCCCGAAGGACAAAGAATTTTGGTTTGAAGTATACTGACACCTGCTCGCTGGCAGTTTGGGCCCAGTAAGTTTGGCCCCACCAGTGCTTCAAGTATTCAAGTCGGTTCTTCCCCCGGGTAATCCTGCGCCACACGTGTCACCTACGGCTTGTACACCTCCGCCAAACGACTGAGCTTCCCCCACAAAGTGGGACGTTTTTGGGGGTATTGTGGGAGATCGGCCCCACTGATGGTGACCGTTTTTTCATACCCCCGGTACCAGCGTTTCGGAAAACCCTGTGGCGGTAACTCCCAGCCAGTCGACAGTGCCCTGTGTGGCAGTCAATGCACAGCAAAGCCACTCGTCTGACCCAAGGGGTACCGCTTGGGAGGGTAGCCGCCTCCGGGGGCTGTAACACACCAGGCACAACCAGCTGCCACAACCATTGACCTGGCAGACACCAATGCCCCCTACTCCCTGATCTGTGAACTCGGAAGACCACGACGGTGTGAGTTTCAGTGGGAGGAAGCCCCGGGTTCGACAGAGAATTTGGTATAGGGTTTTGGATAGATAGCACATTCGACACCCTCCCAACGATCTTCCGCATCACAACTCTGCAGCAGTTGAACCCAGCAGTGCTTTGTTCCCCCATCATTGATACAGAATGTCTGATCCCGCTTGAACACCTGATGAGGCCCAGGCCCCCAGGACTCCACCCATTATCCCCGCTCGGTGTTTTTTGATGGAGGGAAGATGCGTGGGCCATTTCCCAGAATTCAGCACAGGTTTAAATTCAGGCGAAGCAACACCTGTATGTACCAGCGTGGCGCTTCCCCAGGCAACCGTCAAGTCATTCGAGAGCAGTGCGACCCATGCTTCAGAATGGTGTTATTAAAACCCTCAACCTCACCTTGGCTGAGCCCTGTTGTTGAGGGTGAAAAGAAGGTGGCTCCCCTTGGGTTTCCCTGTGTTGGACTAAAAAGGAATTTGAACGCAGTGACAACACAGACACATTCCCCCTCCCAAGATTGATGAATTTTTGATGAGCTAGGCCCTTCTGACACTTTCCCACCCTTATGCTAGAGCACATATTGGAGCGTATAGGTCCACCCTGAAGTCGACCCAAAGAAAACCTTCCAGTGATGGAACCCGGCTTTTTTTCCATTTCTGTAGACTTCCTTTTGGTTTTAAAGAAACTGCACCACCACCTTCGGGAGGACAATGAATTTTTTTTTTAAAATCGTCAGCCCCTTGGGCATCACACATTGCATACTTGATGTGTGGTAGTTTTTATTCCAAAAGCTTCTCACAACACTTGAAAGGTCTTGAAAGGACCCCCCCAATATGGCAGCTGCCGGGTTAAAGTGAAATGGAAAATTGCAGGTTTGCGGCAACAACCATAAAAATTTTTGGGTTTCATATATCTCCAGAGGTGTCGCACCTGCCCCGGGGGAAGGTTACAGCTAACGTAGAAACTCCTCCACCCCGAACTGTCCCAAAGGGAAATCCCTCGGTTTTTAGTGGCTGTTTTTTTCGGAAGCATATTAAAGATATGTAGGGGGCCCAATGCTGCATCTCGCGCCTTCCGCGGGGGCCCCGCGTCTCTGCTCTCCCTTTTTCTGGCTGTCCTTTCCCGGGGGCGGACGTTCCTTTTTCCCCCCTGTTTTTTTTTTTAATTTATTATCTTCATTTTTTTTTTTTCTCATTTTGGATAGTTTTTCCCCTTTTATAAATTTTTTTTTGTAATTTATTTTTTTTTATTTTTTTATTTCAGACCTTGTATTGAATGTTTTTATTTGTCACCACGTTTATTTTTTTTTTTTAAGCTTTTTGAACTTTTTTTGGTCTCAGTGTTTCTTTGATTTTATTTTTAAAATTTAGGGAAACCCTTTTTTTGGATTTTTTTTTTTGTTCGTTTTATTTCCTTTTTGGTTTTATATTAGCTTTTTAAAGGGTTTTTTTACATTTGTTTACATATGTATCTTCCTTTTATGTTGTCTTTTTGTTTGAAATTTTTTTTTTTTAAAATTCATAAGATAAAAAAGCCTTTTGACGTCACCGAGGGAAAGTTTAGTTTTTTAAAACAATTAAAGAGAGACGGTCAGCAGTGAACGGGGTGTTTATTAAATCCAGTCCCCCAAGTAGTTAACCGCTGTGTCGGCCATTTTTGGATATTCTGGTCGAGTAGGGGTGAACAACGGGGATACGATCACGAAACAAGAGTTAAGTATGAAGTGCCTGAATTCTTTGCTAGAGCTGGACGTGATCTAAAGAACATTTTTTTTAAATCTGATGACCCCTTTTTGTGACCCTTTGGGTGATTCCTTTTACCTAGTCCCTTTTTTTACTTTGTGGTAGGAAGTTTTGGGGTTTTTTTTTTTTTAGTCACCAGTGTTGTTTTTTTTCTTTCCGTACTTAGATTTAGTAATTTTTTTTGCCTTTCCCGCAGTGGCTCAGAAATGCTATTGCCTTGTTTTATTGTTTAAACCTTCTGCCAGATAAATCCACTCGAGTATCTTTTCTTTAGTTTTTTGTTACGGCAGCTTTAATCATTTTAAGTGCCCTTTTGCCATGTTTTGCATTTTATATTTTACAAGTATTTTTTCAATTGTTTTAGAATTTTGTTTTAATAGGCTGAGCATCAGGGAAAGTTGTCACGCTGGAATACACCATTTTAATGATTCAAATTCCTCCCCACGCTACCACTTTCAGGGTTTTAAAATTGACAGGGGTTTAGCGCCTAGCGCTTGTTTCCTGGGGCCAGCATCATGGGAGGCAACAAAAACGTTTTCATTTGACTAGATGAACTGGGACGGGGCCCATGGTTACCTACGGACATCCAACATACAGCACGTTTTTGTGGGCTTTTGCGGTGGGATATTCAGTGCCTGCGTTAAACGCTCTTGCTTATCATTTTGATGTAGAGGACGTCCAGTAATTTCTTTTATATCTGCATGTCCTTAAGTAGTTGGTGAGCACTCGTTTTTCTTTAATGTTTGTGGTTTATGTTAGTCAAGTTTTTTCTCATTTTACAGGTTTCCAGCCTTATTTTTAGTATTTTTTTACGAGCTCCGGCCTTTCTTATCCAGCTTTAATCCCTCTCTTTCAGAGGTAGTTTGGGTTTTTATAATCGCCAGCTGCCTAGCTAGTTTTATTGTGGCTCACTTAGTTGAGGGTTTTCATTTTATATTCTTACCCTTTTACCCCCAGCCAGTTCAGGTTTTGCTGTGTGCAGCATCGGCTTGTTGTGCAGTCGGTTGTTATTGTTGGGCTATTGTTCCTGTGGGATGTGTTTTTGACTTGTGTTTTCAGTTCTGAATACGTGTATTGTATCTGTCTCCCGTTGGAGATTTTTGTCAGTGTCGTGCGTTTAGGGCATGCGAACAGAGAGCGAGACAGGAAAGGTATCGAGACTCCAACAGTGCCGAAACCTCCAAAAATGAGCAGCAACAACATCTCGATGAAGTCTCCCGACCACCCCAACGTTTGCCTGGTGGATCAAACCCTGACGTCGTGAGGCAGTGCGGATGATTGGCAGCGAGGTTCATCCTGTACGATCAACATATGGAGAAGATTACTCGCTCGTAGCCTAAGTACGGGAGTACAAGGAGCAGAACGAAAGCCCGCTTACAACGCCATGAAGAAGCCCTTAGGGAACGGATTGAGGCCTGCCGTTGAACAACTGCCGAGAGGGGGAGCAACCCAGCAACGGTGAGGAGAGATGAGAGGGATGCCTTGATTGAGCGCTCCGTAGCCAGCACGGGAGGTAACAGGGAGTGCTTGAGTCTCGTGTCCACCGCGGATCGCGAGCTGCACCCCAGAAGTGCCAAGACAGAGAGATAAGCAGAACTCCGACGCCAACTCCGCAGCGAGACAGAGCTAGCAGAAGTCCGTCGTAGTTAATAACAGCTCCAGCCATCAAGCCATGGACTGTGTGTCAGGCAATACCAGCACCCTATCAACGGCCGTGTTCTCCGCCTCAGCCTCTCCTCGTAGCCGTCGCAGGGATCCAGTCAGAGCTGAATCGATACACACTTGTAACACGCAAACACTCACCTTGCGGTCTCTTGCCGCGGCAGTTCCAAGAGAGGGCTACGCACCACAGGCCACGGAAGTACGGGAAATGCTCCTCTCGCCTTCTAGCAGCAGATCGTCTTCTTATGTCTATACGAAGGGAAACAGTTCCCACACTTCAAGGGGGGACACTTCGGCATCGCAGCCATGAGAAAAAACCGGCCTTGAAGGTTGGATGCGGGCGATAGAGAAATCGTGAGCCGCCACCATCAGAGATGTTCATTCAGGAGCAGGGCACCTGCAGAGGGACCTGCAGAATGATTATCAATTCCCCTCTCTTTGATAGCATTCACGAGTGGGAGACATTCAAAGCTTGCGCAGTAGTAAGTTCGAGGCCCTTACACTTCCTTGGACTTTAGGTGCTTTATGATATACACATGGCATGACAGGCACCAATGGATTTTTTTCTCCAGCTCGAGGAACGTGTAAGGGATACCGAGAATCACGCGAGAGGCCTTGGTGATCCTTCCGAACTAGTCAGGTGTTTACTTGGGCAGCATCAAATGGTGCGAGACTTCTTTTACGGAGGCTAGTAGTCAACCACCTAGGGCAAGCCGCCACGCATTCTGGGCCTTTCGCTGGAATCAGACCTTGTGAGGCCATGACATGAGTAGCCCAATGCCCTGTTCGCCCTCCAATGGGGGATTATACGCCATGCCGTTGCCCTGATGTATCGGAGCCGATCGAGTTTCCCAGGACCGGACCCAGTACGGTGGTGTGAACATCATCGAGTCAACTCGACAACAAATCAGAATGCGGTCGCGTTGACTCTTGATGCAGTCCCCGCCGACGCTGCTACCAGTGCGGGTGAGGCCACTTGGTGAGGGATTGCCCTTTCGCCACGCCGGATGACCCACGCCTCGCGTGGCGGACTCAAGAGGAGCATTCCCAGGCAAGTTAACCATCAAGAGGGTGACCGCCGCAGTAACCGGACACAACTTACCGGACGGCCAGTGTGGCACTCATATTAATGATTGATGACTATCTCTATGCTTCTCGGACACAGGGTCAAGTAAAGACGATACTTAAGCCACAAGCTAAGGGATGCTCCGCATATAACACCTGCACAGGAGAGATTGGTGTTATTTCGAGGTGTCTCTGGCACTCAATTGAGGCCTTGAGTGAGGTGACCCTTGACTTCCACGTGTACAGGATTTAGAGATCGCCATGCAGTTAGTGTGGTTAGATGTACGATGCCCTGGCGTAGTTCTTTTGGGAGGACTTCTAGCCGGAAAACACCTTTGGTCTTCCTCTAACTCGAGGATGATCACGCGATTTAACTCGCAGACAGAATCTTGTAGTGAAGTATACGGACACTGCTCGCTGCAGATGAAGCCCTCGTAAGGTTGGCCCACGTGCCTTCAAGTATTCCAAGTCGGTTCTTACATGGTAAATCCTGCGCCCCGTGATAACCTACGGCTGTACACCCGCCAACGAATGAGATTCCCCACATAGTGGACGTTTATTGGCGGGTCTTGTGGGTAGCATTGGACCTAACTGATGGTGAGTTTTATTATACCCAGGTACCACGGTTTCGGTTACCCTGTGGTACTTGTAATGCGCCAGGTCGACAGTGCCAGTGTGGGAGTTAAGTCAATAGCACGCAAAGCCACTTCGTTGACCCAAGTACTCGTTGGGGAAGTGGTGCGCATCGAGGCTGTATACATCCCGGCACCCAGTGCCACACCAAGTGACCGGGCAGAACCAATGACCCTTACTCTGATCTAGTTGAAACTCAGGAAAAGACCACGCGGTGTGAGTTTCCGTTGGAGGCCGAGGTTCGACCGAGCATTTTTGTATAGCGGATTTTGGATATGATAGCACATTGACACCTGCCAAACGATCTTCGCCATCACAAGCCTTTGCAGCAGTTGAAGCAAGGCAAGCTTTGGATTGCCATCCTTTTGCAAGACTGTCTGCTCAGATTGGAAACCTGGATGAGGACCGCGCAAGGAACTCTAGACTATTACACCGCTACAGTGTGCTTTTTGATGGAGGTGAAGATGCTGTGGGCCTATTCCAGATATTCAGCAGGATTGTACAGGGAAGCAGCACTGATGTACCAGGCAGTGGCGAACTTCCCCAGGCAACTCGTCAATTCATTCGATAGCCGTGCGACACCATGCTTCAGAATGGTGTTATTGAACCATCACCTCCTGGCTGGCCTGTTGTTCTGGTAAAAAAAGAAAGGTGGCTCCACTTAGGTTCTGTGTGGATAAGGAATATGAAACGCAGTGACAACAGCAGGACACATTCCCTCCCAAAAGGATTGATGAATTATAGATGAGCTAGGCCATCTGAACACGTTTACCCCCTTGATGTAGAGCAGCCTATTGGAGCGTAGAGGTCCATCTGAGATCGACCAGACGCTTCAGTGATGGAATCTCGGTTTTCCGATAGTACGACTTCCTTTTTGTCTTGCATGCACTACCTTTCAGAGGACAATAAATTTTTTGTTTTATCGTCAGTCCTTGGGCATCAACCTGCATTCTTGGTGATGTGGTAGTTTATTAGAAGCTTCTCCACACTTGAAGGCTCTTGAAGAGACCCTGCAATTACTGGCAGCTGCCGGGTTCAGTGAAAAAAATAAAAAACATAAAACATTTATGGGTGGGACAAAGTGAGGTTTGCTGAACACCCATAATTTCTTGGGTTTCACTTATATCTCAGATGGTGTCGCACCTGACCGGGAGAAGGTTACAGCTATCGTAGGAAACTCTGCCCACGAACTGTTCAAGGAAGTCGTCGGGTTTCTAGGTGCGACATGGTTTTTTTAGGCAGGCATCTTAAAGGCTATGCTTGTGCAGCTAACTCACCTCCTTTGCAAAGGGCCCACTTGGAAGTGGGACACAGCGAAAACCAGCATTGAGAAACTAAAAAGGGACATTAGCATTGCGGTATCCCACCGCCACATTACACAATTTTGCGTTGCACATTGCAGCACGCAGTTATGCATTGGAGCTGCTTGATTCTACGTGTAATGACGGAGCAAGCACCACTGCCATCGTTATACAGTAGAAACAATGCGTGACAGAGACCGTATCCAGACATTGACTGTGAGGTTTAGCGTGGTAGCCGGTGTTCGGGTGTATGACTTAATAATTTATGGGCGCAAATTTATAATCTATACGATCATCGCCCTTGTCTACCATCTTCCGCACTCGAATAAATCCCCGGATGATTGATAGCACGACTGTTTTCTTGACTTTGAACTCAGGTACCAGAGGGTCCAGATTATTCCGGAATCTGCTGTCACGACATGTTGCTTCCTAGGACGTCCGGGAACTGTCATCACAGGAGCTTCTCAGGAACCAAGCCATATGATCGATTAAGCGTTTTTGTGACTTATTTAAATATAAGTGTGGCTGTACCAAGAAGAAGCCTCGCATTCCCCTTTCAGCTTTTGAATTGAGCGATGGAGGTCCTGTATGGGTGTAGACTGCCCGATACGGTTGTGTCCAGTTGAGTGTGGCCCTGGAAAGCTAGAGATTCAGCCTCTAAAAGGCTCATTCGCCCTCTTGCATTGCCTAGGGCTATAGGACGTAAGAACACTCCGTCACATGTTTTTTGGCCAACATGCTAGTGATGCCGCCCACTATGTTGTGCATAGTCTTGTATTGCACAGTGAGGGGACCTGCTAAGTGTCCAATGGCTGATGCACTTAGCTTTGTATCCCCTAGAACGGGTATCATTGGGACATTCCTGATTTGACTCAAGCCCAATGAGATGGGCATTGCCATTTTGGATCAACATCGCTTCATTCAGATATACCCTAGAGCTAGACTGCTGCCACGGTCCATCATGCCTTTCTTGACAATGGATTACGTATTTTGGTCACTCGGTTCTCCAGACTGATAATGGCAGCTATTCGTCTAACTGTTTGTGAATTGGTTGGAAAAGTTGCGGGTTCCACCCCAATTTTCCATCCTTACCATCACGGCAAATGGGCCTGGTGGAACGATACAAAGTGTGGTCAAAGCAGCTCTGATCCGTAGTAGGAGATCGGCCTGGTGGAACTTGCATTAAGTATTTACAGAACAGACTAGCTGTCAACTTGCCATACATCGCACCACTGGGGAGCCGCTCTCTATTTTCACCGGGACGCCATGCTTATTATCAATAGGGCTACAAACGGGCTCTTTTTGGGCGATTAAAAGCACCTTCCGGAACGCCTAAAGATGTCGTCGTTGCAGTGTAGTAGCATCTACGAAATGCCCTGAAGTTAATGAGAGGGCATATAACAAGAGAGCAGGGGCCTTTTCCAGAAGAAAGGAAACCTGGTCTGGTCTAAGGAAATGGTTGCCCCGTCACTAGGTCCAAGTGCAGGGGCCTCCCCCTCCCAGCCCCCCTGCTCCACCCTCTGCTCCCCCCACGCCCCCCACCCACGCCCCCCCCAGCTGTCCACTGGTCGTTATCCAGCTGTTGGAGTTGTTCAGTTGAGGTCAACATTTAGTTTCTGGCAAGTTGTGCGAGTACTTACTCACCTTCGACTTATCACCCCACAAGAGTTGTCGTTTAGCTGACACATGGTCCAGAGGAGGAGATGAAATTGCACCCTGCTAATCCCCTGGGGTAAGCCATCCTCACAAATGCGTACTCGACGTACCTTGTAAGCCCACCACAGTTGCTGAACAAGGACATAGGGACCTTGATCCAGTAAGCCTAGGCTCCATGCCTTGCTGGGTCAAGGAATGCTTGTATCTGAGTGTAGGGACCCTTGATACAGTATGGACCGGGCTTTGTGCTAGCGACCACGGAGTGCTGTTAGCTGTGTGTAGGGCACTTGATGCCGTTCGCTTTGGGCTATGTGCCCACACTGGGTCATGCAGTGCGGTTAGCTTTGTTGCTAGGGACCTCTGCTGTCAGTGCGCTTTGGAGTGTGACATGCAGCAGTGCTTGCTGTTAGTTGTTTTGGGATTTTACAGCCCAAATCCTGTCCTGTCTGAGTGGCTACACGGCCAGAGGATGCTGAAGTGCCCGTTTTTATTTTTTTGGTGTTGGGATTTAATTTAATATTACTGTTCTTTTCTGGATCACTTGTTTGAACCATGTCCACTTCCTTTGTGCTTGTTCAGGGTCTCAGGCTTGCTCTTGTCTTCAGGTCTCGCTGTTGCTTCGACCCAGAGCGGGGGGGCACTTTGTACGGGGCAGATGCTGATCTCGCGCTTCCGGCGAGGCGGTCTTGCTCTCCCGTTTGTCTTTGTCTGCCGGAAGGATGGACGTTGCTGTGCTGTTTCTTTTTTTTTAATTTATTATTTTATTTTATTTTTTATATTTTGGATTAGTTTCCTTTAAATAAAGTTTTTGTAATTTATTTTATATTATTTTTATTTACGAGACCTTGTATTGAATTGTTTTTATTTGTCACCACGTTTTTATTTTATTGTGTTATAATGCTTTTTGCAACATTTATGGGTCTCAGTGTTTCTTTGCTTTAATTTTTAAATTAGGGAAAGTTTTATGTATATTATTTTTGCTTCGTTTTATTCCTTTTAGATAATATAATGCTTTTAGGATTTTATACATTTTGTTTTACATATGTATCTTCCTTTTTTGTGGTCTTTTTGTTTATGAATTTTATTAACTTTTGAATATTCATATGATAATATGCCTATGACGTCACCGAGGCCATTGTTGGACGTTTTTTAAAACAATAAGAGGAGACGGTCAGACAGTGACGATTGGGTGTTCATTTACTCAGTCCTCAGAGTAGTTAACGGCTGTTT
>NW_028234421.1:38999973-39002473 GCF_977035675.1 Penaeus japonicus
AGCTATATAAAAAAAATCGATTTTTTTTATATAGCTCGGGACTCGTATCGTCTTTGCATCTCACGAAACGTCCACGATGGTTGTTCCGTCTGGGATGTTTGGCGACAATGATCTCATCAAAATACCATCATTATTTTCTATTATCTGGAAAGGCAATGATATTAAGATGTATTGAACCCATACCATGATCTTACAAGAATATGTTTACAAATCAATGAAGGATATTTGCTTCGATTTCCTGTTAATTATCCATAAATGAGTTTTGCAGCACAATCGTTAGACGTTTAATGTTGGCAGTAGTGATGGTAGTGAGAATGGTTGTGATGACATTTAGAATGGTAATAAACATAGCGGTAGGAGTAGTGGTAGTAATAGCCGCTGCGGTTAGAATGGCTATAATTTTAATTCAGTTTGATTGTTAGCAAAATTCTTATCTCATTCCAATAATCATCGCATCGTATAATTAATTACCACATTTACATCCACTATCGTTCCTATCATCTTCCGGATTATAAAAAAAAAATGTTTTACAATAGTATACATATGCTATGTTTTTTTGTTTTTTTTCCAGTATTAATAATATCTTTCTCTTTGCGCTAACAATTTGCTCTTCGCGATAGCATATGTAAAGTGTTTAAAAAAAATCCTCGGAACACTTTGCCGCGAGAAGTCCCGGATGGCGGGAAATTGGGGCCTTGTTTATGCTCGCTCGCGCGGAGATACAAGCGAACGCCGCCCTCATAAACCACAAAGTTTTGCCACTTTGGCTTCGCGACCTCTAGCCCAGCCATCACCTCCCTCCCTCCCCCTCCCGTTGCCTCACTCCATTCCCTCCCTTCCCCTCCTGTTGCCTCCCTCCCCATCCCCTTGCCTCCCCCCTCCCTTCCCTCCCTTCCCCTCCTATCGCCTCACTCCATTCCCTCCCTTCCCCTCCTATCGCCTTACTCCATTCCCTCCCTTCCCCTCCTGTTGCCTCACTCCCTTCCCTTCCTCCCCCTCCCATTGCCTCACTCCATTCCCTCCCTTCCCCTCCTGTTGCCTCACTCCCTTCCCTCCCTTCCCCTCCTATCGCCTCACTCCATTCCCTCCCTTCCCCTCCTGTTGCCTCACTCCCTTCCCTCCCTTCCCCTCCTGTCGCCTCACTCCCTTCCCTCCCTTCCCCTCCTATCGCCTCACTCCATTCCCTCCCTTCCCCTCCTGTTGCCTCACTCCATTCCCTCCCTCCCCCTCCTGTTACCTCACTCCATTCCCTCCCTTCCCCTCCTGTTGCCTCACTCCCTTCCCTCCCTTCCCCTCCTATCGCCTCACTCCATTCCCTCCCTTCCCCTCCTGTTGCCTCACTCCATTCCCTCCCTCCCCCTCCTGTTACCTCACTCCATTCCCTCCCTTCCCCTCCTGTTGCCTCACTCCCTTCCCTCCCTTCCCCTCCTATCGCCTCACTCCATTCCCTCCCTTCCCCTCCTATCGCCTCACTCCATTCCCTCCCTTCCCCTCCTGTTGCCTCACTCCCTTCCCTCCCTTCCTCTCCTATCGCCTCACTCCATTCCCTCCCTTCCCCTCCTATCGCCTCACTCCATTCCCTCCCTTCCCCTCCTGTTGCCTCACTCCCTTCCCTCCCTTCCCCTCCTATCGCCTCACTCCATTCCCTCCCTTCCCCTCCTGTTGCCTCACTCCCTTCCCTCCCTTCCCCTCCTATCGCCTCACTCCATTCCCTCCCTTCCCCTCCTGTTGCCTCACTCCATTCCCTCCCTCCCCCTCCTGTTACCTCACTCCATTCCCTCCCTTCCCCTCCTGTTGCCTCACTCCCTTCCCTCCCTTCCCCTCCTATCGCCTCACTCCATTCCCTCCCTTCCCCTCCTATCGCCTCACTCCATTCCCTCCCTTCCCCTCCTGTTGCCTCACTCCCTTCCCTCCCTTCCCCTCCTATCGCCTCACTCCATTCCCTCCCTTCCCCTCCTATCGCCTCACTCCATTCCCTCCCTTCCCCTCCTGTTGCCTCACTCCCTTCCCTCCCTTCCCCTCCTATCGCCTCACTCCATTCCCTCCCTTCCCCTCCTGTTGCCTCACTCCCTTCCCTCCCTCCCCCTCCTGTCGCCTCACTCCCTTCCCTCCCTCCCCCTCCTGTCGCCTCACTCCATTCCCTCCCTCCCCCTCCTGTTGCCTCACTCCATTCCCTCCCTTCCCCTCCTGTTGCCTCACTCCCTTCCCTCCCTTCCCCTCCTATCGCCTCACTCCATTCCCTCCCTTCCCCTCCTGTTGCCTCACTCCCTTCCCTCCCTTCCCCTCCTGTTGCCTCACTCCATTCCCTCCCTCCCCCTCCTGTTGCCTCACTCCATTCCCTCCCTCCTCCTCCTGTTGCCTCCCTCCCCATCCCCTTGCCTCCCCCCTCCCCCCTCCCTTCCCCTCCTATCGCCTCACTCCATTCCCTCCCTCCCCCTCCTGTTGCCTCACT
The DNA here is from genome assembly GCF_977035675.1 of Penaeus japonicus. Taxonomy (NCBI): domain Eukaryota; kingdom Metazoa; phylum Arthropoda; class Malacostraca; order Decapoda; family Penaeidae; genus Penaeus; species Penaeus japonicus. The sequence continues at coordinate 39,002,426 of NW_028234421.1, forward strand.
CCATTCCCTCCCTCCCCCTCCTGTCGCCTCACTCCCTTCCCTCCCTTC
>NW_028234421.1:39019973-39024973 GCF_977035675.1 Penaeus japonicus
TCATCATTGTATTATTATTATCATTGTTATTGTTTTTATTATTAATATGAACCTCATTATTATTGCATTTATCATCATTATTATTACATTATTATTATCATTGATATTATTATTGTTGTTGAAAAAAAATATATATATATATATACATATACATATATATATATATATATATATATATATATATATATATATATATATATATATATATATATATGTATGTATGTATGTTGTATACACACACACACACACACACATGTATATTATATATATATATATATATATATATATATATATATATATATATATATATATATATATATATAATTATATATATATATTATATATATATATATATATATATTTATATATATGTATATATATGTATATATATATATATATATATATATATATATATATATATATATATATTGTTAACACTACTATCATTGTTATACTTATTGTTATTTCTATTGTAATTATTATTATTACTTTTATTATTCCCATCATCATCCCTTTTGTTGTTATCCTTATCAATACAATTATTACAATTATCATTATAATTTTCGATTTTATCTCTGTTTCCTTTTCTCCAATACCATTTTGACAGTAATCAGTCCTATCATTTCCATTTTTCCATTTCCTTTCCATCCATTTATTTAGTGACGTACAAAAAAAAAGAAAAAAAAGAAATAAATCACCCCCCCCACCTTCTTTATGAAGGAGGTTTGCGTCACTAAGTTAACGTTTATCATTTGTAAAGTTTGTAATGTTTCGGCCTCTCTCTGCCGTTTATCTTCATGAGCTGTCTTTGCTTTCATTTTTTCTTCTCTCCTTCTTTCTCCAATAAGGCAGGAGGAGAAGGAAATATGGGTGATGGTGAGAGAATTGTAATGATTATGATGAAGATAACAATGATATGATAATGATGATAGTAATAACAATAATAATCATGATAATGATAATAGTATTTACAATAATAATAATGATAATTATGATAACAGTCAAAGTAATGATAATGATAACAATAACAATGATAATGGTAATGATATTAGTAATAATGATGATGATAGTAATAATGATAATGCTAAAAGTTATAATAATGATAATAATAATTATCTATGGTTATAACCATAATGATGGTAATGATATTAATAATGTTGATGGTGATATAATAATAATGATAATATAATGATGATAATACTAATAATAATGATAGCGATAGTGATGATTACAATGATACTGATATTAATAGTGATGATAATAGTAATAACAATTATAGAAATAGCAGCAATGATAACAATAGTGATCATAAAAGTGATAATGATGATAATAAATAGATACATGAATGAGCAAATGAAATAATAGAAATAACCCTTCACCCCCCACTTTTACGTAAATGAGAGCATCAAACTTATATATTTAGACAAAAAGAAAGAAAAAAAAGGGCAGATTGATGATCGCGTTCCCTTAATGAATGGCTGCCGTAGACCGCGCTGAGCCACTGCCAACAAAGCTGAACCTGAGGGCACAAATTCCCCTCAAACCGGGCGAAGCAAAGGGGGAGGGAAGGGGGGAAAGGGGGAAAGGGAAGGGGGGCTAGGGAGGTAGGAAAGGGGGAAAGGGGGGAGAGGAGAGGGGCTAGGGAGGGAGGGTAGGGGGATTAGGAGAGGTGTGAGGGAGGGAAGGGGGGCTAGGGAGGTGTGAGGGAGGGAAGGGGGGCTAGGGAGGGAGGGAAGGGGGGCTGGGGAGGGAGGGAAGGGGGGCTAGGAGAGGTGTGAGGGAGGGAAGGGGGGCTAGGGAGGTGTGAGGGAGGGTAGGGGGGCTAGGAGAGGAGTGAGGGAGGGAAGGGGGGCTAGGAAGGTGTGAGGGAGGGAAGTGGGGCTGAGGAGGGAGGGAAGGGGGGGCTAGGAGAGGTGTGAGGGAGGGAAAGGGGCTAGGAGAGGTGTGAGGGAGGGAAGGGGAGCTAGGGAGGGAGGGTAAGGGGGCTAGGAGAGGTGTGAGGGAGGGAAGGGGAGCCAGAAGAGGAGTGAGGGAGGGAAGGGGTTCCAAGATATGACTAGGCGGTAGTTTGGCGAAGAAGGCAGCAGAAGAGGGGAGGGGAGGGAGGGAAGGGGGAGATAGCTAAGGGGTGCGAAGAGTAAGGTCGAGAGAAAAAGTGAAGTGACGAGAGTTGGGTTCAGAGGGGAGGGGGGGAGGGGGGGAGAGGGGGCATGGCGGTGACAAGAGGGAGAGGGGGGGGGGTGAAGGGGGTGAGCGATGAAAAGGGAAAGGGAGAATATGAGAAGTCGAAGATAAGGAAGGGTGGAGGGTCAGAAGGTCATCGTTTACCTCATTTTTACTATTTGGCTTCATTTTCTCCCCATTCTGTTATATTGTAGCTGCTGTTACTTGTGTTATTATCATCATTGATATTTTGTTAGTTTTTTAATCATCGTCATAGTCGTCATCATCATCATCATCATCATCATCATCATCATCATCATCATCATCATCATCACCACCACCACCACCATCCTCATCCTCATCCTCATATTCATCTCCATCTTCATCCTCATCTTCCTTCTCATCCTCGCCCTCATCCTCATCATCATCATCCCCATAATCACCACCGCCATCCTTATCCTCATCCTCATCCTCATCTTCATCCTCATCCTCATCCTCATCCTCATCCTCATCTTCATCTTCATCTTCATCTTCATCTTCATCTTCATCTTCATCTTCATCTTCATCTTCATCTTCATCCTCACCTTCATCCTTATCATCCTCATCCTCATTTTCCTTCTCATCCTCATCATCATCATCGTCGTCATAATCCTCCTCCTGTTTCCTCCGTTCCCTCCTCTCCGCTTTCCGTCCAATCAACTACATTCTTTCTTCCTTGATTTCAGATTGGAATTCAGCTTCATGAAGGAAGTTAATCTGGAAACAACTAAGAAAAGTAAACAAAAAAAGCTCGTGATAAAGGCAGGTGTTGGTGATGTATTCTGTTAACACAAGTTTCTGAAAAGAAAGGAAAAGAAAAAAAAGGCTTGTTAAAGTGCGTTTCCTCATTTATTTCCTGTTCAGATTAGCGTCTGTCTACAAGCAGTGCACTCGCCTCAGCTTAAAGTTGCACGCGTTCCTACCCTGAGTGTGCGTGCAGCTCGCACTCGCGGCCCAAGACACCGCACGTTCAGCCGAGAGTGTAGCTGCGCAGCCTAAAGTGCACGCGATCGGCATCTTCGGGATGAGCGGCGCGTTCGCGGTCGGAGGCGGCGGCGGCTCGTGCGGGACTCGCCCTCGTGCCTGCGTGCGCTCCGTGCCTGCCCCGGTGCGAGGGTGATGCCCTGAGGGGACGGGCTGGCGGGAGGAGGACCCAGGGTCATGACAACTGTGGTGATCAGTGAGGATGGTCTGAGGGGAGGATCGAGTGAAGCGCCGATTGCGATGGTCAATGGCAAGGCTCTGATGGTAAAGAGCTAATGGTAGATATCTAATGGTGTTGTTCTAATTGAGTGTCGGCCGTCAGGGAGGAGAACGTCCCTCTGCGGCTCGCGCGGCGCCCACGTGCGGTTTATGGAGGGCGTGTGCGGGGGTGGCTCGCCCGTGCGTGTTGTGGGCTGCTGAGCCAAGAGTGTCGCCGGTGAGGGCGAGAAGGGAAGGAGAGGAGAGAAAGAAAGAGTCAGAGTGAAGTAGAAAAGATAAGATCTCGTGAAGAAAAGGGTGACGAGATCTGCATCTCGGGCGGCGTCAGCACCAGCATGTGGTGGGCGTATGTCCCTTGGCGCGGCCTCCTAGCCGGGGCGGTGCTGTTGACGCTGGCGGGCGAGGCTGGAGTGGGCGGCCTTTACCACCCTTCGCCCGTCGTGCGGACGCGCTACGGCAGTCTCCGCGGCCTCATCGCCACGCCCAACTTCGGCACCCTTCAGCCCGTGGCCAAGTACCTGGGCGTGCCCTACGCGGCGCCACCCGTGCGCAAACTGCGCTTCATGCCGCCCATGTCGCCCCTGGAATGGTCGGGTATCCGCAAGGCGGAGACGCTGCCGCCCGTGTGCCCGCAGAAGCTGCCCGACGTGCACAACCGGCGGGACGCGCTGCGCAGGATGCCCGAGGGCAGGTACGTCTACCTGCAGCGGCTGATTCCGCTCCTGCAGAACCAGAGCGAGGACTGCCTGTACCTCAACATCTACGCGCCCGTTAGAGGTGAGTACATCGTTCGCCGTTTGGGTTGGGGCTGGGGGTCTGCCTGGCAGATGTCGTACCAGTCCTGTGTGTCTTCAGCATACCTTAATGTTTTGTTTTCACATACATCAAGTGAGGTGTTTTAGGACTAGGGTTGGAAGAAATCCTTTCTCTTTTTTATCTTTTTTTGAATTCAATCGTGTTTTAAGTAAGACTACATTTAGTTTTAGGAATGTGTTTGGGAAGGGAGCGCTGTCTTTTGCATATCTACTTATATGGTATTTTAATACTAATTTTTTTATTTATTCTTTGTTTTCTCAAGTAAACCAAGAAAAATATTTTGTTCTCAGTTTCATTCGCAGCTCATTTTAAATCTAAAATTATAGTATTGAATAGACTGATAAAAAAGTAATAAAACACGCTAGTATATGTATCACTTTACTAAAAAAAAAATAATAATAATGATTAAAAAAAAAAAAACAATGAAAAAAAAAGAAAAAAAGAGGAACAACAAGACTAAACATAAATCATGTAATAGGAGTTCTTTCCTTAATACGTTGGAGAAAATGAAGTCAAATCCTGATGAACCCCGTAAAATAAATCGAGGAGGACACCTACAGGTGGTCTAACTTTACCATCTATGAAAAAAAAAACGTGTGAGCTCAGTGTTCGAAACTTCCACAAAATCAGCTGACAACGAGGTGACTTTAGACAAAGATAAAAAATATAAAGATAACGAGGAATGTGAAAAGGCATTAGCAACTGAGCCAGAAAAGCAGAATGTGACCTTTATTCAAGAAGGTAGGTCATGTGCACATGATTAACTGATCATTCGAACA
>NW_028234421.1:39042473-39044152 GCF_977035675.1 Penaeus japonicus
CCTAACACCCTTTTTTATTGGTATTTTATTGGTTACTGCGTGGATTTTGATGGTCGCTGTACCATCTATACATATTTCCTCCAATAATCTGCAGTATATTTCTTCTACTCCTTGTTTACGAATTGCATCTAGTACTGCATATAAAAATATAATATATATATATATATATAAATATATATATATATATATATATAATATAAATATATATAATATAATATTAAAATATATATATATATGTAAAATTTATATTATATATATATATATATATATATATATATATATATATATATATATCTGTGTGCGTGTGTGTGTGTGTTTGAGAGAGTATGTGTGCGCATGTTTGTGTATGAGTATGTGTGTATGAAGGAAAAATCCTTCCAAGGGTTTCTCCAAAGCGGAAAGGTAGGGAATCCCTGGCGTAAGTTGCCATCACTGAAAAGATAGAAACTGCAAGTGTAGAGGAACGGCAGAGCGGCTTGCGAGTGAGAGTGCGAGCGCGAGTGGCAGTCAAGAGCTTTCGTGTCATCAACGTTCACAAGAGGAAATAATTTCGCACTTGATTTTGTTCGTTCGGTTCTCATTTCTTAAAGGCCAAGGGAGAGGGAAACAAATGCGGAAGAAATGAGAGGAGGAGACGACGCTAACGGAAGGAAAGGCCAAACACGAAAGACAAGGAAACGCAGAATATTGTCCGAGAGAAACTAATAATAATGATGGCAATTATGACAAAAAGTGTCATATGACTCAGGTTACTCACCATCCACCAGTGATCACTTCCTCTTGCTTTCAATATGAATCACTCAAGCCAGACTGAGAAAGGGAAGTGGATGAGTCAGCAACACTGGAAGAAGAAAAGGAAGAGAGAAAAATAGAATAAGAAAAACGGATAAGCAGTCGTGGCTGATCGGAAGAACGGAAAAAAGGAGTGAGAAGGAATGATAGAGAGCAAAATAATGACGAATAATCGGAAGAGAAAGAAAGAAAAAAAGAACGAAGAAAAAGTAAAAAAGCATGAGAATGAAGTACCTAACACATCTGTGGAAATAGTTGCGTTTAAATACGAACATGAAATATCATAGAAGAAGGAGGAAAGAGACTGAAATAGATAAGACGAAGAAAAAAAGAAAGGAAATAGGCGGAGACACACACATAAAAAAAAAAAAAAAAAAAAATAAAAAAAAAAAAAAAAAAATATATATATATATATATATTATATATATGATATCTATATGATATATATATTATATATATATATATATATATATTGATCCATAAGGAAAAAAAATATACATGTAAAATTTAAATTGGAGACCAAGTTCAGTTAAATGTTATAAGCAAATAGAGCTATTTTTTTTTCATGACCCAACCATGCCTTAGCCAGGAGGAAAACCAAGGGGGGCGCGGGAGGTTGTTAGTACATTACATTACGCTTAATCGATGACAGACAACAGCAGAGCGTGGTGGTCCCCGCTGTTCAAAATGACTAAGTGGTGTAGAGGGGGGGGGGGGCAAAGAGAGAAATGTAAGTTAATAAGGTCATAAACGATGACCAGAGGATGGGGGGTATAGGATGGGGAGGGAGGGAGGGGTCCAAAGGGCAGTGATGATTCCATAACCAATCAATGGCAATAATGAGCACTGTGATTATTTATCATTAGCAGACTCTAAACATCATGTTG
>NW_028234421.1:39072638-39075138 GCF_977035675.1 Penaeus japonicus
TCAGAGCATTGAACAATTCACCAATATCATTGACTGAATCATTTGTGCTCATATCTGACTTTTTCTTTCTCAGTATTTCAATCTTTTTCTAACCTCTCATGATATTGGTGATGCTAAATTACCACAGTGATTTCTCTCGATATGAAAACAGTTTGTTATTGAGCTAAAGTTCAGATTTTGATAGAGTTTAATAGAATTTCACACAGTGATATTTTTCAGTTTTACTTACAACTCGCTCACTAAAGAATTTACATGTATTGCTGCTTAATACCATTCAATATAGATTTTTCAATCTTCTGAAAAAAAAAAACAATCCTGACATAAGTACCTTAATTAGATATCTCTCATCAGCCTCATTCCGGAATCTATTCATCCTCGCTTATGTAACATGAGTGACAAAAAGTAATCAGTACCATTATTAATTTTTTCCCATTATGTAAATGATAATTATTCTTGAAGGTGTATCTTTAACGCAGTGCAGTTATGATTTATTCTGAATTAAAAGTTATGAAACTGAGATTCTCTTGATTAAATTAGATGTTTTGTTTCCTTGGTTAATAAATCGGATGAACTTCTATGTGTAATTTAGCTCTTTAGTGTGTGTGTGTGTGTGTGTGTGTGTGTGTATTTGTCAGTAGCTGTGTGTGTGTGTGTGTGTGTTTGTCAGTAGCTGTGTGTGTGTGTGTGTGTTTGTCAGTAGCTGTGTGTGTGTTTGTCAGTAGCTGTGTGTGTGTTTGTCAGTAGCTGTGTGTGTGTTTGTCAGTAGCTGTGTGTGTGTTTGTCAGTAGCTGTGTGTGTGTGTGTGTGTGTGTGTGTATGTGTAAGTTGATGTGAGTGAAGAGGCTATGCACAGTGTCCACATAAAGCAGTGCTATTGGCAACAACGAGCGATCTCACCCCTGGCGGAGAGGGGGGGGGGCGATTGCGTTAGCGTCGGTACCCTTGACGAGACAGATTTTCCAACGTGGGTCATATTAAAGGAATTAGAATTCGTGTGAAGATGAAAGAACTACGAGACTGGAAGTGCGGATGAGGGGAAGCAACAAGAGGATGTCTGGAGGAACAGACACCCAGAAGAAGGCGCGAGATAACCTTTTTTATATCTTTATCTGATATCTATTTATCTATTTATCCATCCGCTTGCCTCATTTAAATAGATAGATTGATTGTTTCTTTTGAAAACATCACTCATACACCGACCCAAAGGGCAGGAGAATGGAATAGAAAAAATGCCAAATTACCGAATAGCTATGAGCATCACTTATGTAAATATAGGTTTCCGGGCGTATGCGTATGTGATGGCATTTGCAGGCATATAAAAGGGGCTTGGTCATTTGGCAGCGCACGCCGTGGAATTGCATGACTATGAAACTAGCAACTGCATGAGCACAAATAAAATGCCACACAAAAGCGGCGAGTCCCTTTGATCAGCTAGAACAAACAATTAATATCAAGTAGGCTTTTGCTACAAACAGATCTGGCGCCATCATAATTCAATAGTAAAATCTAATTTCAGAATCAAAAGGAAGTTTGATAAAGGAGAAAATTGCCTATATTTCAAATCAGTACAGGCTCGCTGATGTGATATGATTTGTGTTTGTTCTTTTGTTTGCAGTTCTTGGCTTTTACGTGTATCTGGAATCGGTGAGGCGGAAACAGCACCGTGATTATCATATAGATTATACGTTGCTGGAAGAAAAATGCCGATTTTGTTCCGCTCTCGCAAGGTCCGTATAGGGGACAGAATGCGGCTGGAGAAGGTCACGTCGAGTATTTTCTCTCTCGTAGGATTACTTGTGGATTTTCTGTATCGCGGACAATTCAAAAGTGTATCTTGTGAATGTTATGAAAAATTAGAGAATTGGGCTGAAGAGCATTGGCTTAGAAAGTACTAGTATATAAAACTGATAGAGTATATATGTGTGTAAGAATTTTTCGTCTGAGGCAATAGATCGCATGCCTATATGGATATAGTAAATTTGAACTGGTGGAAATAATTGGTGAAAATAGTCATTTGAAGCATGAGATGTCGTTATGCATTGGCATGGAAATGAAAAGAAAAGAAAAAACTATTTTATTAGAAACTTAATATCACTGTAATCTAGAGCGATTGATAAATTTTAAAGATACATTTTCTTAATATTTTGTATGATTTCTACTTCAGGATAGCTTGACAAAGAAAATGGGCAGCTTCAATAAGTTCCACTTGTTTTACTTCAGTTATACCTTAAGAACTCGACCCAGCAACAGTTTTCTTCGATTCACAAACGCGGAGAATATTGTAACCTTTTTGTATTTATGTAAGTAGGATGATATTTATACTTGAGTATATTTAGTGAGATTATGTAATGTTCAATAAAGCTACAATTATGACCAAGTCCCCGAGTTCTCTCTCTTGTTTTATGGCGGAGAGAATCACAACTATGTCCTTTGGCTAAAGTCTTGCAACCGAAGTGCGGTTCTGCAAGAGAGACCACGTCAAGTAAACAGTGCAATAACT